>NC_053023.1:354218657-354482915 GCF_003073215.2 Triticum urartu
CGAGGTCGTCGACCGGCGGTAGCGCAGGAGCCCGTGTGCCATGAGCAGCGCGGCCTATGCGTCCGTGGGTGCGCGGCGAGCGTGGGACGATGAGCCGGTCCGAGTCAGTGACGGGGTGGCGGTGCGGCCGTCACGGTGCACAGAGGGGTGCAGTGAAGAGGCTTGCTGCTCGTTTGCCGCCGGGCCGGTGGCGGTGTTGGCGGTAGGTGACAAAGAACGACCGGGAGGCCCGCCAACAGGGGTTGTCTGAGCGACGCGGGTGGCGAGGGCGGCCCGACACTCAGCGTGGGCCCGGCGAGCATCGGCCATGAACTTGGTGGAGAAGCGAAGCACGGATCAACGAAGACGAAAGCTTAAGTGCACCTCTACCTGGTGCGCCAAATGTCAGATTTCGGGTTCCGGCAAAACCCTTGAGGTTCAAACACTGGGGTGCGCACAAAGATCTCTCCCCCTCTCTAGCACGCACTCGACACGATCTCACGGCCTAGCTCGACGAACGCAAAGAACGAGAGACACAAGATTTATACTAGTTCGGGCCACCGTTGTGGTGTAATACCTTACTCAAGTGTGGTTTGGTCAATTGCCTCTTGGGCTGAGGATGAGCAGTTACAAGGTAAGAACAGCCTCCTGAGGAGAGCTGTTCTTGTGCTTGGTGAACTTGTGTGGATGGGGATGATCTGTATGAGCTCTCTGAGATGAGATGATACGAGATCAGACCTCCCCCTCTATGGTGGTGGCTAGTCCTATATATAGAGGCCCTGGTCCTCTTCCCAAATATTGAGCGGGAAGGGATCCCACAATGGCCAAATTCGAAGGGAGACAACTAGTACAAGTTATACTGACAAAAGTAGTCTTCCCTGCCAAAGGCTCTGGTGGTGACGCCGTCTTGGGCTCCACGGTGACCTCCGTCCTGCTATCCTACTCGTCTTGGTCTTGTTGCACCAATATGGAAACCTTTGCCTGATGCCTCGGGACTCCTCGCCTGTGCTTGCCTCTTTAGCACCAAACATGAAACGAGGACACTGCGCGCTGGTGCCCGCCTGGCTCCAGTTGTCATGGCTTGCGTCACAGGAACCTCGCGAGGTGTCCCTTGCCTTGATCACTCCGCCCCTAGCAAGCCAGCCTGGTGAGGCCACCCCTGAAGTAGTCTTGCATCGTCCACCTCGCGAGGCTTGGCCCCTCACGAGGGTCTTGAGTGTTTGCTGGTGCAGATGGGCCGTATAGGGCCGCTGGTGGAGCCACGTCACGGGCCGCAAGCAGGCATGTCTGGGGACCCCTGTTCCCAGAACGATGACAACCGGTCACCCCAAAATTCACCCAATGGACGGCTTGTCCGATCAAGTTCGATCGTAGAGACCACCCGACCAGTATCAGTCACAGAGGTTCGGCAGCCCTGGTCCTTGATCCAATCATTGATGGATTCCATCTCACTCGAGTCCTTATGGTCGGCGTCAGCAGTCTCAACCTGATCTATCAAGAACCTATCAGTAATATGGGTATTGACCCGTCAAGAATCAAGCCTAGTAAAACCACCTTCAAAAGATTGATACTCGGCGTAGAGGCCCGCTGCACAGGTTCGTTAACATTGGAAGTAGTCTATGGTTCACCAGATAACTTCTGAAGCGAAGACTTGATCTTCAACATTGTCCCCTTCCGTAGTGGTTATCGCGCATTGCTCGGACACACTGCCTTCGCCCGCTTCAACGTAGTCCCGCACTATGCTTACTTAAAGCTCAAGATGCCCGGACTGTGCGGAGTTATCACAGTCAATGGAAATATGGAGCGCTCCCTCCGTACTGAGTAGCATACCGCGTCCCTCGCTGCCGAGGTACAGAGCGGCCTCATCAAGCCAAACACCTCATCAGTCGTCATGCCCCCAGACACTGTTAAACGAGTCTGGCCTACTCTGAACGACAACTCGGTGAATCCAGAGCTAGACTAGCATTTCCGCCTCCGTCGATCGCCCCATCTAACTTCGGCATACATATAGCATGTGCATAACTACACACTTAAAATACCCTGGGCAACAACGGAGGCACACTACGGATAGGGTCTATAGTGCGGCTCGACCCTATTTTGACCTCAACTTCTTCCTTTTTTCCCTTCCTCGTATTACAGGTTCGTTAAAACCTACTCACCTTACGATCGTACAAGGGCTCTCTTCCACGCCCCTTTTATATATAGGTGATCGTCGATTTCTCCTCTAAAGGATCCTGCACCAAGGTGACAGCGGTGCGGATGTGCGGTAGGGTGTCAAGGGGATCTTCAAGAATACCTTCTTTTCTTTCTAGACCCTGTATACAGCTTCCGCTTGTTTGCAAATTCTCGGCATGTAAAATATCCTTGATGTTTAGGCATTACCAGTAACAATATGTTTGGAAGTATCAAATAGATGGAAACAGTTTTTTGGCTGCCAACCCCTATCCAGTGTTGGTCTATTTCATAGTCTGTACTTCCTCTTCGCTTCAATTACCATATATAATTTGGTCCGGCCTAAATGCCAGGGGCTCTATTCGGCCACATATATGTTCAAAAGTCCAAATACTTCTAGGGTATACTTCGGCGTTCAGAATATTCCATTATATGCATCATCTCCAAATCATGTCTTTGGTCTACAGTTGGGTTGCCCGGCTCCCGTGATTACCACCTTACGTTCTACTAATTCGGCTAAGGTAGTAAAGGGAGATCTACTGCGATTGTGTTTTTGGTTTTTCCAGCCAAACACCTCAGTAGAGAAAGCCAAAAACTGACCATCATGATAGGACGAGAGCTGGTCGGCGATTCGACGACTAACTATAAATATTTTGTGATTTACTCCGTATGATACGAAGGACTGGCCTTCGCCCAGTAATGCGATAAAGCCATCCTAGTTCGGAGGGCCGCATATGCACCAGGGGCTAGTCCTTAGCCCCACCGTCAAACTCCTATGGCTAAGTGAAAGTAATAAAGCCGCATAGTCTGATTGCCTGGTTCACTATGCAGACACCTCCTTTATGGACCAAGACGTGGGGTCAAGAGTGATCACGCGCTATACCGAACACCCCCGTAGCATCTACGTGGGGTTGAGGTCGACGACTGGCAAACTTTTAGAGTTGAAATGGCTGCACCGGAGGAAAATAATTTTAGACAATGGCATAAATATATTACAAGCCTTAGTTCATAAAAATAAAGTCTGGATAAACCTAATACATTCACTCAAACATGATATCCTTTGTGCATTGCCCCTCTACTATTCGGGCACCCGTGAGGACATCATCAAAATACCGCTCCGGCTTGCGGTGGTCCTTGCCTTCGGGCGGGCCTTCGGTTGCCACGACAGTGGCCTTCATCTTTGCTCAATGCATCTTGACACGGCCAAAGTCCATCCGTGCTCCCTCTATGCTCGCCGAACGCTTCACAGCTTCGACTCGAGGCAGCACTTCACCGGGTCACGTCACTAGGCCGAAGTAGCTGCTCGGAATGGGTTCGTTTGGCCAAAGCCAGACTATGATGTCCTTCATGGCCAGGCCGAACATCCTATGAAGCTCCGACATTTGCATCATCTGGTTGTTCAATAACGCCAGACGCTCCAGCGCTAGGTATTGTGACCAGAACAACTTCTCTGTCGTATTCCCCTCTTGGGCTCGGAAGAATTGCATGGCGTTCGAGCACTCCTCGAAAGATCCGCAAAGGCATCTAGAGAACTCCACAGTCGAGTGAGCAAGGCATATCTTTGACCCCCAAATATACTCTATAATCTGTTCAGCTTGCCGGATCTCTTCACGAGCACTCCAGGACTCTGTCCGTGCCTCCTTGGCCTCGTGGAGGGCTTTGGCGAGTTCAGCTACTTGAGCCGTAGTCTCTCCTCCAAAGCTTCGCATTTTTTGATGGCGTCTTTCAGCTCCTGCTCCACTTCGGCACCCCTCTCTTCATGCTAGCGGCGGGCAACCTGTTCGGTCTTTAAATCCGCAGCCGCTTTATCAATGGCACTTTGCTCGTCTTCGCCTCCTCCTTGGCTTGGGCAAGGGAACTCTTGAAGGTCTCGACCTTGGCCGCGCTACCTACACTCATAATAACAACAGTACATGAGTTACACTCTAAATCTGCATATCACTTCGGATGCATGATCAAACTCTTTTCAGCGTAAAAACATACCTTGTGCCTCATCGAACCTCTTGTTAACGCGGTTGATATCATCATCAGCCAGCTTCAGTTTCTGATTGAGTTCGGAAACTTCAGCGGCCTAGGCGGTTCCCGCCAACAGGGAAGCCTGTTGAAAAAAAGAATAGTATGTCACCTTCTCCGAATTAAATGAGATCCTCTGTTCGACTTTTTTCAAAAACCGGACAGAGTATCAGGGGCTACTATCTATATACAGGTATATTTCCATCATGTGAAAAGCATCTAAGAGTATTATGTCGCATACCTTGAAGCCTGTTAGCAGGCTGGTGAAGACTTCGTTCATCCTGCTCTTGGTGGACTGCACCTTCTCAACCACCACACCCATCAGGGTGCGGTGCTCCTCCATGATGGAAGCACGTCGTAGTGCTTCCACCAGCGCATTCGGCGCCTCTGGATTAGTGAAGGTAACCATCGGAGTCGATGCTCTCCCTCCTTCAAGGGGGGTAGCTTGCTCGGTTTCGGAGCCATATGGGTCTCTGGAATAATCTTTGGCTGGGGCCAGACTGGTCAGGGCCCCCGTCGTCAGTCACCATGGAGGTTGCACCCCCCATGTTTTCGGCAGGCGAGGTATCACCCTCGGGCGCCATCTCGGCAACCTCACTCACCCCTCCGCGGCCTGGAGAGGTCCTTCGGGACAACACCTCAGTGTCATCCGCAATGATTGGTGGATAGGTTCGCATAGGCATCTCGCTCTCTACCATCTCCGGTGGAAGAGAGCTCCCCTCAGATAGCGATGGGTTGGGGAGGTCGCTAGCAAGGCTGAAACCACAAAAGTTAATATGTTATATTAAAACATAGAAGGCTGAATACTTGTAATGAACCCTTTGGTACTTACGATTTGGCCAGGGGCTTTTCCCTGGGAAGCCTCTTGGGGATGGGTTTGGCCTCTGAATCCAAACCATCCAAACGGGTCACTTTCCCCCTCTTGGACACCCCCACCACCGGGTCTGGGGTGGATGCCCTTTTCTTTTTCCTCCCCTTGAGAGGGGGTCACTTTCCACCTCCTCCTCCTCTTCATCTTCAACTCCCTCGTGGGAGGAGGAGACTTCAGTCTCTCCGAACACTTCGTCCGAAGTACCCTTACGGCGGAGGCCGCCCCTGGCCTCCTTGCTCTTCTTCTTGGCCTTCTACTCTAGCGCCTGATAGGGCACCGGGACCAGCATCTTCATTAGCAGGGAGTGGCCGGATCTTCGGGCAGCGGAGCCGGACACTTGATCCGCTCTGCCTTCGCTATCCAGCCCTGAATTATGGACCAAAAACTCATTATGACCGATTGCTTATGGACTGAATGTATGTTCGGGAATAACACACTTACCGGTGTGGCCGAGTTCTTGCTGTCAAGGCCGATGTCTTCGGTCTTCTTCAGCCACGCTTTCTGGGCCTTGAAGAGCAGCTTCTAGATATATTTGTGCGTTGTGCCGAAGAAGTGCCTCAGGGTTCCTGGATCTTCTGGATTGAATTCCCACATGTGGGAGGGCCGGAGTTGGCAGGGAAGGATCCGGCGGAAGAGCATCACCTGAATCACGTTTGTGAGGCTCGTGTTCTTGCTTATCATGTTTGTGATGCACTTTTGCAGCATCAACACTTCCGCCGTGGACCCCCAATCTAGACCCTTGTTGGTCCATGACGTGAGCCGCATAGGGGGTCCAGATCTAAACTCAGGAGTGGCCGCCCACCTGGCACCGCGGTGTTCGGTGATGTAGAATGTTGGGATTCAGGAACGACACCTATGGGATCACAGGGAATCCCTTCTATGGTTGGCGGGCGCGGGGCTGTGGAAAGAGCGGGTTTAGAAGATCAACATGGGAGAGTTTATCCAGGTTCGGGCCGCAAGTGATGCGTAATACCCTACTCCTGCTGGTTTATGTTTATCTGGTGTTCTTCGACTACCTACAAAGCGTGCAGGGTCACAGTACGCCGCGGGCCTCCTTTTATAGTCAAAGGGGCTGCCACAATGGCACACAGGAGGTGGAAAGTTATATAGCGCTCGAGCTTATCGCCTGACATCACGGACAAAACGCATTAAATGCGCTACTTAGGTGTCCTCTTGCTTTATCGGGGACGGTAACAAAGCCCATCCCATCCGTCGCTGCTTCGCCTTGCTCCGACACGCGTGCAGGCCAATGTGGCATGCAACACCATGTGGGCTGCCAGGCTGCTAAGCTGGCGTGGTGGCAGGGTCTTCACGAAGATGTGCATGCCACCATGTAGGTGCTTGACTGGTTCGCCTAGAAGCCACATACTGCCACGCGGGTACCTACTTAGTTGGTGGGTCGCCCACTGAGCTGGGTTGGCGACGGGGTGGCAAGGCCTTGCCGCGGTCTTGCTGATCTTCCCGGGATGGGTCTTGCCGGGGCCTTGTGGGCACCCTCGGCAAGAGTCTTGCCGGGGCCTCGTGGGTATCTTTGGCAGGATGCTTGTCGGGGCCTCGTGGGCATCCTCGGCAAGGAGCCTTACTGTTGTCTTGTTTCTTGGTTCCTATCTAGGCCTCGCAGGCCCTTTGTATTCACAAAGATCTTCATGCCACCATGGAGGCGCCTCCCAAGCCTTGGTTCCAATGTGGTTGATGGCGTCGGGACTCTTAGACTCAAGGGTGGCGTCCTTGTTGGTGTTGGGCAAGTTTCCCCGGCAAGACTCTTGCCGGGGCTACACAAGCTCCCCGGGCAAGGCTCTTGCCGGGGAAAGCCCACATTGTCCCTCTCCTTCTAGTGCCTTTGGCTTGACACTGCTCTGGTAGTCTTCGGTCTTTGCTTCCTCTACTCCGCCAAGCGTGGCCATAGACGTGTGGTTGCGACTGCCCGGGCACAAGAAAAGGGGTACAAAAAAGGACCCCTTCTTTTGTACACCAACAGGAGCCCTCGGGCCAGGGCCACATATAAGCGTGAAGCATTATTGGGGCAGGCCCAGAACGGTGCGCGAGCGCGCGTGCGGCGGAGTTTTACCGTAATAACTCCCTTGCCAGTTGCGCTTCCCCACGACCCGCGTTGAATGCGTGACGTGGGGGCTCATGCGTGGGGCGGTTGCTGCACGCCCTCGTCACATCGTGGTAAATGGTAAAGAGGCGGCCCTCGCCTTCCCCATAAAAAGTTGAAACCACAGGCGCGCTGCTCATTTACTCCTGTGCCTTCTCCAATCTCAGAACCGTCGCTCCCTTCTTCCTCCTCAAGCTTTTGCCTTTGCTCGCCGCTGCCGCACCCTCACTGCCCTTAATCCTCCATCCCCTCTCAGTCGCCATGGCGCCTAAGACTGGCAAAGGCAAAGGGGTGGCCAAGGATGTCGGGGAGAAAAAGGCGCCTTATAGCAAGTTGGCGGTGCTGCGGACGCATCATGCCTATTTCCCCTCGATGGTCAATGCGGTCCACCTCAGGGACTACTTCAAGCCCCTATGGATGAGAGAGACGACGGGGCACCCTGCCACGCACATCATCCCCGCCTATTTCGCCAAGGCCGGCGCAGATCGGTACCCCTTCTTCGTCGGTTACTTTTCTTGCGGGTTGTTCCCCCTTTCTCTGATTTCTTCAACGACATCATGCACACCTACGGCTTCCACCTCCTCTACTTTACACTGAATGCTGTGGCGTGCATGGCCCTCTTCGCCCATCGCAGTGAGGACTTTGCCGGTATGCTCCCCAGCATGGCGCTCTTCTGCCACTACTTCTATCCTCACATCCAGCCAGGGGACGCCAATTCTGGGTGCATCACCTAGATCCCGAGGACCCAGGAGAAGGGCACGTACCCGGAGGGTTCCCAGAAGGAGAGGTGGGACGACTGGCGGGGCCGGTGGCTCTGGATCAGGGAGGAGGATCCACAAGATTTCTGCCAAGTTCGTCAAAGCCTGCTTAACTGCCGCAAGGACTGGAGCGACCTCGACATCAAAGACAAGAAGCTCACGGTCGCCACCACCAAGATCCATTGCCTCACCATGGCCAGGCTCACCCTTGAGATGATTAGGGCCGATTTAGTTTGTCGCCGAATCGCTCCACTGCACAACAAGGGGAGGCCGGCCTGGGACTTCAGGAATGCGGCCGATGTCATGAGGCTCCAGCCTAGCCTGAAGCATAACTTCACGGTGCTGGGGCATGCCCATTTTTGTCAGAGGCTCTTCCAGCTCAATGTGGACGATGACGGCAGAGCTGAGAGGACCGGCAAGGCCGTCAAGGGGCCCATGTTTGGGTTGCCAGCGGGAGTGGTACCACTGAGCAAGAACTCTCGCCAGTCCGCCATCATCTCCATGATGCCGGGCTTCAATGCACACGGCCTCGACCCGGCCTGGGCCGAGCCGTCAGCACAGCAAGTGCAGGAGTTTTTCGACAACTTGTCGTAGGGCTATGTCCATGACAAGCCGCTACTCCTCCACGACACCCCAAGGAGGATTTGGACTACATAGCCGCCAAGGCGGTGCAAGCGGTGCTTGCCAAGGAGGTCGGTAGCACCGGCGCCGTGGAGGACGAGGCCGACGCGCCCGCGGAGGAGTAGGAGCTCGCTTAGTGGGTGGAGTCTGCTGAGGAGGCTAGTGGCGCCGGCGCCGGGGCTCCCCTTACTGAAGATGCGGGCGACGAGTCGCTCGATGAGGAAGCTAAAGCAGGTGACCCTCCATTTGCGGGGAAGAACCGCGTCCTGTGGCGGGCCAGCTCCGGCGAGCTGGTCCGACCAAGCAGGGCCGCGCAGTGGCAACCAGCTCAAGAGCAGCTCGTGCGCCAGACGAGGGCGATGAAGGCCACGGCAGCGAAGAAGACGGTGAAAGCCGCGGTGGAGAAGAAGACGGCGACTGCCTCCTCCTCGTCCAAGTGGCGCTGGACCCCATCTCCTACTCCCCCTCCCTCGGACAGCACCCTGGAGGCCTAATTCGACCTCGGATCTTTTAGCCTGAAGAGGAAGAGGAAGCCAGTGGAGGAGGATGTGGAGGACGAGTAAGTATTTTGCCCCCCCATCATCTCCTGACCTTACGCCCGTGTTATCCTCTTTTGATTTGATGTTATCTTCATAGGGACACGGAGACGGTGGCCTAGTG
Organism: Triticum urartu; assembly: GCF_003073215.2. Classification (NCBI taxonomy): domain Eukaryota; kingdom Viridiplantae; phylum Streptophyta; class Magnoliopsida; order Poales; family Poaceae; genus Triticum; species Triticum urartu. The sequence goes on from NC_053023.1 coordinate 354,227,830, forward strand.
GGTGGACAAGAGGGCCAAGGCCTCGACGGTCTACAAGCCCCGGCGGGTACTTCGTGTACACCGATGTCGGTGGAGAGCAGCCCGGGCAGCAGCCCAGACGGAGCCCTCGCTTCAGCCCCCAGCGTGTGTTCATCACTCACTCCTTCACTGATGAGCATTGGGGTGTGAATCTTTGATGCTGACCATGCCGGGTTTGCAGGAGAAGAACATCAGCAGGAGGAGCCGCCGAGGGTCACTCCCAACACGCCGCCCCCGTCGACTACGCCACCCAGACAGGTGTCCCCGGCAAGGGCATCCACCCTCGAGACCACGCGTATGGAGGAGGAGGAGGTGAGCTTGGGTGCCGGTGGTTATTCGTTGGCGGGGAGGGCGCCACTTCTTCCCAGCCCGGTGCAGGTAAGTTGTTTGCTTCCCGTCCCTGTTCTTTCTTCTTCTTTTCGAACCTTAATCTTCCCATTTCCTTTCTTGGTATCCAGACCCTTCCTCGGTGGACCGACAGGATATTGACACTGTCATCGGGCAGGTTGCTAAGGACGCCGAGGTCGAGGCTAACAAGATTGCCTTCGAAGAGGCCACCAAGACCGCCGTGGAGGAGGCCGCCAAGGGGCCTGCCGGCAAGGCCGCTGCCGAGGAGGTCGGCAAGGGGCCTGCCGGGGAGGGGGTGGTTGATGACCAACCTTCGTCCTCTATTGCCCCTGGCCCGGGCAAGTACTTGAAGATGGGCGATGACCTATTCATCCACCTCCCAGGGACGGCGAGCACCAGGGCACCAACCAGGTGGAGGTGTGTGATGATGAAGTGCTCGCCTCCGCCGGGCTCCAGGCTGTTGATGAACTGAGCGCGGGCGGCGGCGGTTCCCTGGAGGAGCAGCTCCTCCGAGCCATGAGTGCCAACTTCTAGAGGCTCCAAGAGCTCCACTGGGCTCGTGAAGACAAGGCAAAATCCAGGATGGCGGCGATGGACAAGGCGGAGGTGGATTTTGAGGAGTGTGTCACTGAGACACAGGTCTGGTTCGGCGAGGCCAGGGATGAACTGAGGGACGCACAGGGTGAGCTTGAGGACCACAAGCAGGAGCTCATCCTAAAGCAGGCCGATATCGAGAAGGCCTAGGAGGTGGCGAAGAATCAGGCCGCCGCAGACGAAGCTGCCCAGCAACAGCAACAGGCCCTAGTAAACTCTCAGGAGGAGGACCTTGTCGCTCGTGAGAAGGCACTTGCCGCCATGCTCCATGGAAAGGACAAGGAGGTCGAGAAGCTCATCATGCAGCGGACCCTGGAGCTGGAGCAGAGGCACAAAGAGGCAATCAATACTCAGGCCCTGGTCCATGCCGACAAGGTGAAAGAGCTGGAGCTGGAGCAAGACGAGCTGAAGAAGGTGGCCTCGGAGCTGACGAAGGAGAGGGACATGGCCAACCGCACTCTTGCGGATGCGCAAGTTGCCATCTCCGACAAGGACAAGCTGCTCACCGAGGTCAACAGTTCCATCAACGATCTGAAGTTGAAGCTGGGCGGCTTGGAGGGAAAGCTTTCGGAGGCTGGGGCTCGTGAAGAGACCCTGAACAAGGCTCTGGAGGACGAGAAGCAGCTGCGGAGGAATGACGCCGCCGAGCACAAGAAGTACGAGGAGGGCGTAAACCTTTAGATCAGCCGCCTCATCAACGCCACCGGCAGGATCACCATGAAGTAGGCTGCCATGGGGATACCGAATGTCACGTACTCCCAGGAGCCGAACATGAGCCCCAACGCCAGGCTGTGGCACCCCGGCTCAGAGCAACCGGTCTACCATGGATTGCCAGCCTAGAGACCATGTCTTCTGGCAACACACAACATCTTGGTACAGAAAACAGCCGCTTTATTAATGCTAGTGGATCATAGTTTATATTACAACAGGTGGCGAGGCCAAGCGGCACACACGGTGCGGCTGAACAATATGTACATTATTTAGTGAATATAAAGGGGGCCTCGATCATAACAACTACGTTGCAGTGGAACAACTTCATAGTGGAACTCCATAGCACAGGGACAATGATGTGGACACGACCTAGCCTCGGACGGCAGTCCTTTCCAATGAGACTTTCCTGAAAGCTGGCATGACACGCCAGGTCAGTACATTGAATGTACATGCAAGCTCACAACAAACATATACATAATGTTAACAATATCATGATACTTAATCAATTAATAATGCAACAACATATCATACATGTTGTGATCATGATCTCGTGATAAAATTTCCCTCAGACTTGCTTACCAACGGCGATCTTTCCGGCGATCACAACCATGACCAACACTTGGTCTCAAACAGTGATCCTTCCGGCGATCAAATCCATGACCAACACCTAGCCTCAAATGGTGATCCTTCCACAGATCACAGCCATGACCAACACTTGGCCCCAAATGGTGATCCATCTGGCGATCACAACCCATCATCAAGATGGTTTACCCACCATCACCTTCTCATTAGTGCGACGTTCATAACTTAGTGTGCAAAATTTATTTAAACATTGACCCATGGTGTGACCTACTTTCGAGCGTGTCCGTAACCGTGGACTCGGCTATCGGTAGATTTAATATACTCTGCAGAGGTAGCGCACTGTACCCACACCACGGAACACATGGCCTCGCACTCCCATTCGGGTGGACCAACGGCATTCTGATGGAACCCCTCCATTGCCATGACACTCTCTCGGCCACTCCGACTCACTCCCCACTTGCCTAGTCCTAGGTGGCCCCGTCTCTACCAAAGACATCAATGGCCACCATCGTGGCAAGACATAAACAGTCCCACACTAGGACAAGGTACCATAACATCAACAACGGGCACACAAGGTTATGTATGCTTACCAGGCCAGGGTACCGCACACCCATAACCTTCCCTCATTGGAGGCACTGACCAGAGGCATGACAACGGACCGAATAAAGGCCTTCCCATAAAGTCGAATGTGGTTGCACTGGGAAAAACTTGATTCAGTGGCACCATGACCCGGTCAACGATATATTCAAGTTGAGTTATTATTAGGTTCAACTTAAAGTGAATGCAACCGGTGTCATAATATGCCATGAAATGCATCACTAACATGCACATCATATCTCAATGGAAATAATTGGGTCAACTATATCCACACTAAGCATAATCATCAACAACTCATAACACTTCCCTGGTTATGATTAATCCTCACTTTAAACATAATCCTTACTAGCAAATTTATCATTTTTCTCATCCAAGAAAATACTCAAAGTAAGTAATTATATCCATACTCATATTACTTCCTCATAACAATTATTACTTCTGATTACTTAACCAACTTAGTTAACTTCTAACTTTCTGTAAACTAAGCATATCAACTTAAACAAGCAACCAATCAGATTATAAATTATATACTAGTGATCTAAATGCATGGATTAAATCATTAATTCAAGTTGAAAAATCAAAAATATTGTAATGGCACCATGAAAATGTTGTTGTGGCTTGCCTTAGTGCAGATGAGGTTCACAAACCTCCTGGTGATTCTCAAGACAAGATTCACTCTCTGAAAACAATTATAAACACCAAAAGAAAATATCAAGAACCCTTCTGAGATTCACCAGAAAATCTAGACATCACAGAAAAATCTCATTTTTGGTGAGCAGCTAGATTTCTTCATAAAGAACACAATGCAAAAAGAATCAATTCATTTGGACTTAGGGTTAAAAAGTTTTGGCTGTTTGAAGCTCTCTGGATTTGAATTTAAATAAAACAGAACTAAGGGGGGGGGGGTGACGTCGAAGCCGTAAACCTCGCGGGTGCCACCACTTGTACCGCTTCACGCACGTATAGAGTGGCTGACTAGCGGGCCCCGCTAGTCTGGTGAAAGGGATGGGGAGAGGGAAACGGAGGACGGTGCGGCTTTGCCGGTGCACACGCCGGCGAGGAGGGCTCCTTGGCCTAAACTAGAGGAAGGGATCGAAATGGGAGACGGAGGCGCACCTGCCCGTACCCATAGGTTACCTAGGGGTGGTCGGATAGCATCGGAAACGACCTCTCCAGCGGCGACAGGAAGCAGAGGTCGCTGGTGATGAGGATGACGGCGACTAGAGGCGACACCAGGGGCTCCAACCGTGTGGAATGGCACCACCGAGGCACGGCGGAGGCCCTGGAAGGATGGCCCGAGCCTGGGAGGGGCTGGAGCTACGGAGACGACCCGAGGGGATAGCTGGCGAGCTCGAGCTCGGTGACGGCAGCCCGCGGCCTGCCCAGCCGGGCTACGGCTTTCTACGTGATCGTGGAGTGTGTGTGTGTGGAGTGGATGAGGCTCGAGGAGGCTGGGGAGGGCTCTATTTATAGCTGGAGCGACTAGGGCGGTTCGGGCTCCGCCAGAGGACACCTGGACACGGCGCCTGGCGACAAACGGCGTCAGTGAGCGAGGGGGAAGACGGCGCAACTCTCGCGGGAACTGTGGGCGGGCGGAGACGAGCACACGGGCGAGAGGGTGGCGACGAACATAGTCCGCAGCGCACAGTTGCGTTGGCTGGACCGTGCCCGTGCTCGCTGTGGCGAGCTCCGGCGTCGGCGAGCGCCAGGAGGGATTTAAGAGGGTCGGGACGATGATCGTGGCTAAGTTTGGCAAGGTTTGGCAGTCGGGGAAGCAAGCACGCGCGCAACAGAGGCTCGGGCACGACGCAGAGCGCGTCGGCCGTATGCCAGCATGCCTAGACAAACGCATTCACCGCGTGAACTATGACCTCAGGCCAACCTAAGCCCAAACTTCATGTCCGGCGTGTAGTTCGTGGTTGATTAAGATGTTACCACGCTTTGGTTTGAGCTTAGACGCAGTAGAATGGATTTCTACTCCCTGGTAAGTTTCTGGTCAGTAACTTTGAGAGCTTACTGTGGTCAAACTACTAGGAGTTGGGAGCTGGGCTTTGGAGGTTGGGCATCATCTACTAAGGTGATGATGCACAAGAAAATACAACCACAATAGAGCAAGTAAAATGGTAGTTCCTGTAGAAACCCCCATTTCTGTCCAGAACAGAAAAGATTTTCTGTAGCAAAAATATTCCAAAAAGTGATGAAATAATTTTGCTTAGGAAGGTGCCCTAGGGTTCAAAGAATATTTGAGAATTTTCTCAGATTTTGGTGGGCAAGAAAAATTGGGGTTGCTTTGGAGCACAATGAGCTAGCTAGGGTTTTAGAGAGGAAAATGAATAATTTCCTTTAAGAAAAATATTCAAGAATGTTATTTTGAGGTGAACCAGAGAAGAAATTAAACTTAGAGAGGGGAATGAGGCACTTGGGTGAATGTCAAGGGGACCCAAGTGTTTAAGTCCATCTGAAAAGATTCAAAACTCCAAATTTCAAAACCAAACCAACTGAAAATCAGTCAAAGAGAAGAGGGCAAATACCAGACTGTCACAAACATCCCCCACTTAGGATGAATTTTTTCCTCAAGATTCGGTTGCTTGGGAAAACCATTCTGGATACTGTGCCTTTAGAAAGTCTTCTCGTTCCCAAGTCGATTCTGCCTCTATGTGATGCTCCCACTTAACTTTGTAAAACTTCCTTGATTTATTATGAGTGACCCTTTCCATCTGATCCAAAATTCTGACTGGTCTCTCTTCACATGTTAAATACCTTGCCAATTCTATTTTAGTCATAGCAGTCTTTTTCTCAGGCGGCGATATGCATTGCCTCAACTATGAAACATGAAGCACATTGTTGTAACATCCCAAATTTTCAATTTGGAATGTTATACATTAGGTCATCATGCATATCATGTTTTATTTTGCTTTTGGTTTTGATTCTAGAAAATCCTAAGCAACTCCAGGACCCATGGAGAGAGTTGGGGATTTCGTTATTTACGTATTTGAGTTTTCTCAAATTATGTAAACAGGATCATTTGATTTTATTTATTTTATCATCAATTATTTCTATTACAAAAATATGAGAGAGGGAATAAAATGACTTTCCCAAAATATAGAAATATTGAGGATTTAATAAAAAAATCAAACAAGATTTATTTCGGAGTTTTTCGGTATTTTTATTTGAATTTAGGAAAAATGCGCGTTTTTCAAAGTTGTAGTTTGGGCCCGGATAAATGTTCACTTTATCGGGCTTGATTTTAGAAACCCGGCAAAAAAATTTTCGCGATTTTTGGAGTCCGTTTAGTATTTCATTTTTTATTTTTCTTCCGAGCGGATTTATATATAAAAAAAACGGAACCGACTACGGGCCGTACTCGGCCAGGACTCCCTGGCCGGGGCCTTTATAAGCCGCCGCCCCGGGCGAGGGAGAGAGCCAGCCCAGCCGAAACCCTAGCCCATAGCCGCCGCCTCTAGCCGCCGCCGCCCTGCCGCCGACTCGCCGGAGCAGCGCGCCGCCCGAGGTTCGCCGCCGCCTCGTTTTCCGTGTTGTTTAAAAAAAATTCTGTTCGTCGTTTTTCTTTTTCGTCAGATTTTCCGCGGTTATTTTCTGATCGCGATTTCTGATCCGATTTTCGTTTTAGTATAACTTTTCGCTCGTTTGTCGGAATCAGGTGATTCAAGCGCCTGGAGTTTCATCTCGAAACCCTCTTTCTGAATAATCAACTTAAACATGTTTTTTCTACTGTAAAATTTTCCCTAGATCCAGATTACTAGAACGAAGTTGTTTTCTTTCGCCGTTTGATTTCTTTTGCTTCGTTCGATTTGATTCTTTTTGCAAAGCAGGGTTCTTAAGTTGAACTTTCTGGTTAGATCTTCTATTTCAGTTTTACCTGTGCATTAGATGAGTACTTATTGTATGCTTGTTGTTTGTCTGCGATAGAATACCCGGAGTGCGCCGCCTGTTACTTCGAATCTCTGGGTTTCGCGGATCATCAGCAAGGCAAGTAACACTTTGATCATACCTTTTCTACAACCCAGTTTTAATGCATTAGATCAATCCTCACACACTGCATGATTAGGATCTAATTAAATTGTGGGATGGGAAGTAGATGAGGTAGCACCTATTACCTGTTTATTATCAAACCTTTGGGAGTTACTTCTACGTTTGCTTATTATGCCATGCTATGCTAGTAGACGTGGATTGGGTGAGTGATATCCATGACAGATGTGAGATTGATAATTAAGGGTTTATCTAAGGTGGCAACCTAACACACATCTGGGTGGATTGAGGCACCTAGGGTTTCCAGGACTTGCCTGTTTTTATTTTGGACCGCCACACAGGCCCAAAGGGATCATGAGATTATTCATACTAGAAACTTCCGTGTGCAGCCACAAGCCATTATGGGCTCTGGCATAGTTGACTAAGTTGTGCGAACTCTTACAGGGTAGACTAGCAGATGTAGGGGAAAGTAGGTGTACCGGTCTATCCATCGTAAGGTGCTAGCGCTTCTGAAAGACTGTGTCTCGGTCATCCGTCTTCTCAAACACCCTGTAGTGCGAGAAACCAAATGGAGGCGATCGAGTCTTGTGGGGAAAAGTGCGCAAACCTCTGCAGAGTGTAACAAACTAATCATGGTTAGCCGTGTCCCCGGTTATGGACATCTTGAGTATCTGGTACCTGGATTATCATGTGAATCTCAACATGTTACTCTAAATTAATTTTGATGGGTTCTAATGATGTTACTTAATTGGGATTGAGAATGCTGTCAACCATTCTCAATGTTGAACAGCCACCATGATAGTAATTAATTTTATTCCTTTGAAGTAGGGAAAAATTGGCTTTACGCAAAAACTGTAACCATAGAGCTTTCCACCAGCCAAATATGCATATAGTATAGCTGTTGCATTCCATTATTCTCTATGTGTTATCTTGCCAGCATATTCCATGAGCTGACCCATTTTCGGTCTGCAACGTTAATGTTGCAGACTTTTCAGACGACGATTGAGGAAAATTTAGGTCGTGGTTCTATACTCAGTGATGCCGTTGGAGTTGATGGACTCACTTGTTTTCCAAGCCTTCCGCTGTTATCGTTATTAGATGGCCTTAAGCCATATTTATTGTAATAAGTTCTCTTTTGAGATACTCAATGTAATAAGTGTGTGATTTTTACTCTGCTATAAATCCTCCGAGTACTGTGTGGTGTCAGCATTACTGATCCAAGGATGACACCGGAGCACACAGATCAGACTGTTTGAGGTCTGGTCGCTACAGAGATGGTATCAGAGCACACGCTAACTGTAGGACACGACCACTAAGCTAAAGACCTAGATCACTACTCACTCTCTTCTCTTCCGACTTCTCATCTTTTCTACTCTTTAGGATGGCGGATGCAAGGAACAAGTTCACCCAACCAGATGAAGATACACCCTTCGGACGCCACCTGAAGGAAGTCACTAGATACCTGAATATAGGAGTACCCAGCTTCACGGGAACCTACAACGCCACTTTACCTGAAGAAGAGCGCTGGATGATTCAAGTTCAAGTTCCAGGAAGGACGTTCATGCCAGTCACTGAGCCCATAGAGTTTTCTTTTGATGCACCAACTTGGAGTCTAGGAAATAGTATGGCAGCTCACATCACCATGGGACGCATTGGAGAAGTCTACCGCAAGGATCTTAAGGATACTATCTACCAGATTTGTGGGCGCCGAGATGAACACTGGGAGATGATCAGCATGAGGAAAGATAGATCAATTGCAGCTTTTATTCAGGAGTTAAACCAGCACATTCGACGACAGGAGAATCAGATGTGCGCCGACATGATAGATCTGAAGAAGGCTAAGACTAGAATCAAGGAACTAGAGGAAGAACTCAAGGCTACACGCAAAGAGTATGAAGAAGAAATTGAAGTATTGGTGGAGAAGAATGACGATCTGATTAAGAAGATTGGAATATTTATGGGAGGCCCGACACCAGTAGATGAAGATGAAGAACCCAAGGAGATTAGCCTGGAAGACTACATCATCATTGACGGCACCGACTCGGAACAAGATAGTAGCGATGATGACTATGTGGATGAAGCAGGAGCGGATATCATGGAGTCTACAACCGTAGAATATTTCTAGTAGACCACCTCATCAGTAGTAGTAGTCCACCATGTAAATATAGTAGTCCGAGCACTTTGCGATAGTTAGATCGATTGTATGCCTTTGTTTGATTGATTGAAGTGAATTGTGTGTTTATGCCTCATGTGCATATGGGTAGTGTTTCCTCTTTAGACCCCCTCTATTCTTATATCTCATCTTTTCTAAACCCTCAGATGCCTCCGAGACGTGACCCCGGATTTGCCTTTCCGCCGGAGCTCACTCAGTTGATCCAGCAGCAGAACACCTTGATGCAGTTGCTAGTTCAGAATCAGAATCAAGGGAACAACAACAACAACCCACCACCACCACCACCTGTTGACCACTTAGCCCATTTTCTTAGGCTGAATCCGCCGGTGTTTTCCAGTAGCACCGAGCCGATAGTAGCAGATGATTGGCTCCGCAAGATAGCTAGGGAGTTGACCACAGCAGGATGCACAGATGTGGAGAAGGTTAAGTTTGCCGCACATCAGTTAGAAGGACCCGCAGCATCTTGGTGGGAGAATTTCACAGCCACCTTCCCAGTCGACACTGTCACATGGGACCAGTTTCAGCAGGCTTTTCGTACTGCCCATGTTTCAGCAGGAGGAATGGCCATGAAGAAGCATGAGTTTCGTAACTTGCACCAAGGAGGACGGACAGTTGGCCAGTATGTGGAGGAGTTTAGTAAGCTAGCACGTTATGCCCCAGATGACGTTGCTATAGATGCAGCTAAGGAGGAGAAATTCCTGGAAGGATTGAATGATGAGTTGAGTATGCAGTTGATGGTAGCCACCTTCAACAACTACCAGGAGTTGGTAGATCGTGCTCTTATGATTGAAGGGAAGCAGCAGCAAATTGAGAACCGCAAGAGGAAGTATGGACAAGGAAAGTATAATTCAGGAGCTCAGCAGAAGCCTCGTTTTACCCCTAGACCGGGAGGACAATTTCAGCATACCCATGTAGTAGGTAGCTCGCACAATTACAATGGCACCAAGAATGGAAATGGGAATGGAGGAAGCAATGGCCAGAACCGCAGCACCCCATCAACCCTAGCCAAGGACTTGAGCCACGTCACTTGCTATAAGTGTTCGAAGCAAGGACATTATGCAAATGACTGCCCTGAAGGACAAAACGGCAATGGAAGCTCTGGAAAGAAGCCGAACCCTTTTAACAGGGGACAGGTGAACCACGTTAATGTGGAGGAGGTTGAAGCTCAGCCCGATGCAGTAATAGGTAAGTTTTGGTTAAGTCATTTACTGCACTCGTTCTTTTTGATACTGGTGCATCGCATTCATACATATCAAGGGGATTTGTGGAAAAGTATAGCCTGCCCACTAGGATTCTTAAAACACCTATGCTAGTAAGCTCACCAGGAGCGGAGTACATGGCTAGTCAAGGATGTTTTCAAGTGCCATTAAGTATAGGAAGGCATGTTTTCCCAACGGATTTAATTATTTTGGAATCCCAAGGTCTGGATGTGATTCTTGGTATGGATTGGCTGTCGATGTATGGAGGACACATCGATTGCGCCAGTAAGACAATTTTGCTCACAACGTCAGAAGGAAGAAGGATCAAGTATGTATCCCGACATGCACCAAAGAGGACACAAGTAAATTCCTTATCAGGAGTTGTGCAGGAGGAAGTACCCGTGGTAAAGGATTTTCCTGATGTATTTCCCGAAGAGTTGCCAGGCATGCCACCGGATAGAGATATTGAGTTTTTGATTGAGATTTTGCCAGGCACTGGGCCAATATCGAAGAGACCATATAGGATGCCAGCAAAAGATTTGGTGGTAATTAAGAAGCAGATTAAGGAGTTACTGGATAAAGGTTATATTCGTCCAAGTTCTTCGCCTTGGGGATCACCAGTACTTCTAGTAGAGAAGAAGGATGGATCGTTAAGGATGGTTGTTGACTATCGAGGATTAAATGAAGTAACAATCAAGAACAAGTACCTGCTACCAATGATCAATGATCTGTTTGATCGATTGCAAGGAGCTAAAGTGTTTTCCAAGATCGATTTGCGATCAGGATACCACCAGTTGAAGATTCGAGAACAGGATATACCTAAGACAGCATTTACCACCAGATATGGACTGTATGAGTATACTGTTATGTCATTTGGACTGACTAACGCGCCTGCCTATTTTATGAACATGATGAACAAAGTGTTTATGGAGTTTTTGGATAAGTTCGTCGTAGTGTTCATTGATGATATCCTGGTATATTCGAAGAATGAAGAGGAGCATAAGGAGCATTTGCATTTGGTACTTGGAAAGCTCAGAGAACATCAATTATACGCCAAGTTCAGCAAATGTGAATTTTGGTTGAAGGAAGTAGGATTCCTCGGACATGTTATATCTGGAGAAGGTATAGCAGTTGATCCCGCTAAAGTTGAAACCGTGACCAAGTGGGAAGCCCCAACAACAGTTGGAGAGATCCGGAGTTTTCTTGGACTCGCAGGATACTACCGGAGATTTATTGAGAATTGTTCAAAGATTGCGAAGCCTATGACGGAATTATTGAAGAAGGATACTAAGTTCAAATGGACTGAGGAGTGTGAGGCTAGTTTTCGGGAATTGAAGAAACTTTTGGTTACCTCACTAGTGTTGATTTTGCCAGATCAAACCAAGGATTATGAGGTGTATTGCGACGCTTCATGTCGAGGACTTGGAGCAGTGCTTATGCAGGAAGGGAGAGTTGTTTCGTATGCTTCATGACAACTGAAGCCCCACGAATGGAATTATGCTACGCATGATTTGGAGTTAGCAGCCGTAGTGCATGCATTGAAGACATGGAGTCATTTCCTCATTGGAAATCATTGTGAGGTGTACACGGATCATAAGAGTTTGAAGTACATTTTCACACAGAAGGAGTTGAATCTCAGACAAAGGAGATGGCCGACATACCCTTGAGAGACACAGTGCCATTGGAAGCAATTCAGTTGGATAACAATTTGACCTATGAGGAGAAACCAGTCAAGATTCTTGAGTTTGCCAGCCGAGTCACTCGCAGCAAGGTTATCAAGTTTTTCAAAGTTCAGTGGAGCCACCATACAGAGGATGAAGCCACCTGTGAGCGAGAGGAAGATTTGCTCAAAGACCACCCTCACCTATTTTCTAGCCAACCCGAATCTCGAGGGCGAGATTCATCTTAAGGGGGGTAGGTTTGTAACATCCCAAATTTTCAATTTGGAATGTTATACATTAGGTCATCATGCATATCATGTTTTATTTTGCTTTTGGTTTTGATCCTAGAAAATCCTAAGCAACTCAAGGACCCACGGAGAGAGTTGGGGATTTCGTTATTTACGTATTTGAGTTTTCTCAAATTATGTAAACAGGATCATTTGATTTTATTTATTTTATCATCAATTATTTCTATTACAAAAATATGAGAGAGGGAATAAAATGACTTTCCCAAAATATAGAAATATTGAGGATTTAATAAAAAAATCAAACAAGATTTATTTCGGAGTTTTTCGGTATTTTTATTTGAATTTAGGAAAAATGCGCGTTTTTCAAAGTTGTAGTTTGGGCCCAGATAAATGTTCACTTTATCGGGCTTGATTTTAGAAACCCGGCAAAATTTATTTCGTGATTTTTGGAGTCCGTTTAGTATTTCTTTTTTATTTTTCTTCCGAGCGGATTTATAAAAAAAAACGGAACCGACTATGGGCCGTACTCGGCCAGGACTCCCTGGCCGGGGCCTTTATAAGCCGCCGCCCCGGGCGAGGGAGAGAGCCAGCCCAGCCGAAACCCTAGCCCATAGCCGCCGCCTCTAGCCGCCGCCGCCTCTAGCCGCCGCCGCCGCCCGCCGCCGCCCCGCCGCCGACTCGCCGGAGCAGCGCGCCGCCCGAGGTTCGCCGCCGCCTCGTTTTCCATGCTGTTTAAAAAAAAAATTCTGTTCGTCGTTTTTCTTTTTCGTCGGATTTTCCGCGGTTATTTTCTGATCGCGATTTCTGATCCGATTTTCATTTTAGTATAACTTTTCGCTCGTTTGTCGGAATCAGGCGATTCAAGCGCCTGGAGTTTCGTCTCGAAACCCTCTTTCCGAATAATCAACTTAAACATGTTTTTGCTACTGTAAAATTTTCCCTAGATCCAGATTACTAGAACGAAGTTGTTTTCTTTCGCCATTTGATTTCTTTTGCTTCGTTCGATTTGATTCTTTTTGCAAACCAGGGTTCTTAAGTTGAACTTTCTGGTTAGATCTTCTATTTGAGTTTTACCTGTGCATTAGATGAGTACTTATTGTATGCTTGTTGTTTGTCTGCGATAGAATACCCGGAGTGCCCCGCCTGTTACTTTGAATCTCTAGGTTTCGCGGATCATCAGCAAGGCAAGTAACACTTTGATCATACCTTTTCTACAACCCAGTTTAAATGCATTAGATCAATTCTCACACACTGCATGATTAGGATCTAATTAAATTGTGGGATGGGAAGTAGATGAGGTAGCACCTATTACCTGTTTATTATCAAACCTTTGGGAGTTACTTCTTTGTTTGCTTATTATGCCATGCTATGCTAGTAGACGTGGATTGGGTGAGTGATGTCCATGACAGATGTGAGATTGATAATTAAGGGTTTATCTAAGGTGGCAACCTAACACACATCTGGGTGGATTGAGGCACCTGGGGTTTCCAGGACTTGCCTGTTTTTATTTTGGACCACCACCTAGGCCCAAAGGGATCATGAGATTATTCATACTAGAAACTTCCGTGTGTAGCCACAAGCCATTATGGGCTCTGGCATAGTTGACTAAGTTGTGCGAACTCTTACAGGGTAGACTAGCAGATGTAGGGGAAAGTAGGTGTACCGGTCTATCCGTCGTAAGGTGCTAGCGCTTCTGAAAGACTGTGTCTCGGTCATCTGTCTTCTCAAACACCCTGTAGTGCGAGAAACCAAACGGAGGCGATCGAGTCTTGTGGGGAAAAGTGCGCAAACCTCTGCAGAGTGTAACAAAGTAATCATGGTTAGCCGTGTCCCCGGTTATGGACATCTTGAGTATCTGGTACCTGGATTATCATGTGAATCTCAACATGTTACTCTAAATTAATTTTGATGGGTTTTAATGATGTTACTTAATTGGGATTGAGAATGCTATCAACCATTCTCAATGTTTAACAACCACCATGATAGTAATTAATTTTATTCCTTTGAAGTAGGGAAAAATTGGCTTTATGCAAAAACTGTAACCATAGAGCTTTCCACCAGCCAAATATGCATATAGTATAGCTGTTGCATTCCATTATTCTCTATGTGTTATCTTGCCAGCATATTCCATGTGCTGACCCGTTTTCGAGCTGCAACGTTAATGTTGCAGACTTTTCAGACGATGATTGAGGAAATTTTAGGTCGTGGTTCTATACTCAGTGATGCCGTTGGAGTTGATGGACTCACTTGTTTTCCAAGCCTTCCGCCGTTATCGTTATTAGATGGCCTTAAGCCATATTTATTGTAATAAGTTCTCTTTTGAGACACTCGATGTAATAAGTGTGTGATTGCTACTCTGCTATAAATCCTCCGAGTACTGTGTGGTGTCAGCATTACTGATCCAGGGATGACACCGGAGCACAGAGATCAGACTGTTTGAGGTCTGGTCGCTACAATTGTGTACTTCCGACAATTCGGGGGTAGTTCCAATTGATATGCAATAGTGCCCATTCTGGACATAACTGGAAAATAACAAATAAATCTGGGTGCCAACTTTCCACGAGTCTCGAATCTCTTGACTCCTTTCATAGGGGTGACTCGGAGGTATACGTGTTCTCCGGGTTCAAAACTGACCTGTCGGTGCTTCGCATCATAATAACTCTTTTGTCATGATTTGTCCAATTGCGACCTGTCTCGGATTTCCTTGACTTGCTTCTCAGCTTCCATCATGAGATCCGTTCCGAAAATACGGCTATCTCTAGTTTGAGACCAATTCAAAGGGGTGCGGTACTTACGGCCATACAGAGCCTCATATGGTGACATCTTTAGACTGGTTTGGAAGCTGTTGTTGTATGAGAACTTGGCATACGGTAGGCAGTCTTCCCATTTAGATCCTTGGGCCAAAGCATAAGCTCGTAGCATATCTTCGAGTATTTGGTTTACCCGCTCAATTTGTCCATCAGTCTGAGGATGATAAGCGGTACTATATTTTAGCGTTGTCCCCAAGGCTTGATGGAGATGTGACCAGAAAGCAGAGGTAAAAGGTGATCCCTGGTCAGAAGTGATTGTTCGGGGTACTCCATGCAAACTGACTATCCTAGATACATACA
Source organism: Triticum urartu (assembly GCF_003073215.2). Taxonomy (NCBI): domain Eukaryota; kingdom Viridiplantae; phylum Streptophyta; class Magnoliopsida; order Poales; family Poaceae; genus Triticum; species Triticum urartu. The sequence goes on from NC_053023.1 coordinate 354,243,061, forward strand.
GTTGTGCAAGTTGATTTGCTCGATAAGTGGTTCTGATCGAGAAAAAGTGAGCTACCTTGGTTAAGCTGTCCACTATGACCCAGATTGCATCATTGCCTCGCTGAGTCTTAGGTAGCCCTGTGACAAAATCCATGCAGATATCATCCCATTTCCATTGTGAAACTAGCAGTGGTTGGAGAAGTCTGGCCGGCTTTTGATGCTCTGCCTTCACCTTGTTGCATATGTCGTAATAGGCCACGAAATAGGCAATGTCTTTCTTCATTCCATCCCACCAGAATACTTGTCGAAGGTCTTCATACATTTTAGCACCTCCAGGGTGAATAGAATACGAAGATTCGTGTGCTTCCAACAAGATTTTCTTCCTTAAATCCGCCTGACTCGGTACACAAATCCTCCCACGGAATCGCAGGGTACCAAGTTGATCCTTAGAAAAATCTGAAGTCTGTCTTGCTATCAGACGCTTGGCACGTTTCTGCAGGACGGTGTCAGCTGGCTGGGCCTTGCGGATCTCTTCCTCAAGTGTAGGTGCAATTTCCAAAATATTAGCAAGACCAGCATCAACTATGACCAGGTTGAGCTGAGCAATCTCCTTTTGATGTTCGGGAGGCACGGAATTCAGTATGACATTTAGGCTGACAGGCTTTCGACTGAGTGCATCGGCAACCATGTTGGCCTTACCCGGGTGGTAATTTATTCCAAGATCATAATACTTGATTAATCAAGCCACCTTCATTGACGGAGATTTAAATCTGGCTGAGTAAATATATACTTGAGACTTTTGTGGTCGGTAAAAATTTGGCACCTCTTCTCGATGAGGTAGTGTCTCCAAATTTTTAGAGCATGAACCACGGTGGCCAATTCTAGATCATGAGTAGGATAATTTCTCTCGTGGGGTCGTAGCTGTTGTCAGGCATATGCTACCACCTTGCCGTCTTGCATTAGTACGCATCCAAGTCCTTGTCTGGAGGCGTCACAGTACACATCAAAGCTGCGATATATATCTGGAAGAGTCAACACAGGTGCGGTCGTCAGCCATGTCTTTAGCTCATTGAAGCTTTTCTCATAGTGCTTAGTCCATTCAAACTTCTTATCTTTCTTGAGCAGCTCCGTCATGGGTTTGGCAATCTTGGAAAACCCTTCAATTAAAAGACATCCTTTACTTTGCTCGGGTCCATGGCTATACCTTCGGCGGATAGCACATATCCGAGAAATCCAACTTTCTTGAGCCAAAACTCGCATTTACTAAATTTGGCGCATAGCTGATGGTCGCGGAGTCGTCGTAGCACTGCTCAAAGATGTTCTTTGTGCTCTTCTTCACTTTTTGAGTATATAAGTATGTCATCGATAAATACTACCATGAATTTATTGAGGAAGTCCATGAATACTTTGTTCATCATATGCATGAAGAAGGTAGGGGCATTGGTGAGACCAAAGGACATAACTGTATATTCATAAAGACCGTACTGAGTAGTGAATGCGGTCTTAGGAATATCTTCCTTTTTAATCTTGAGTTGATGATACCCTGTCCTTAAATCAATCTTGGAGAATACCTTGGCCCCACTGAGCTGATCAAACAAGTCATCAATCCGGGGCAGTGGATATTTACTTTTGATGGTGACATCATCCAACTGACGGTAATCCACACACATGCGGAGGCTACCATCCTTCTTATCCACGAAGATAGCAGGTGATCCCCATGGTGAACAGCTGGGATGGATATATCCTTTCTGGAGCATTTCGTCAAGCTGTTTCTTTAGCTCCACTAATTCTGATGAAGGCATCTGGTAATGCTTCTTGTATAACGGTGCGGTTCCAGGTACAAGATCTATTGCAAACTCAAGCTCTCGATCGGGTGGCATGCCTGGCAGTTCTTCTGGAAACACATTAGGAAACTAACTTACCACATGAATTAATTCCAACTCATCAGCCATAGCAGTGAAACCCATTTATTTCTGGGGTATGCTTCTGCGAGCATAGAATTTGGTAGTCTGTCCCTCTTGACTAGTCAAAGTGACTTCTCGGGTCGCGCAGTTTATGCATACTTGATATTGGGTGAACCAATTCATACCCAAGATAACATCCAACTTTACAGACTCAATGATTATCAAGGAAGATGGAAAACGGGCTTCATTGATATTGATTTCCAGATTACAGCAGACCAGATTGCTCCAATGACGACTTCAGGGTTCTATTGGGCTTCATCTGCTGAGAGGTGATGAACGTGCCCAGTGATGTTTTGCTGGGTAGGCCATGACTCCATAAAGTTGACTTGTGGCCTGATTAGGGCACTTTCCTTGCTGTTCTTGGGACACTGTCTGGCATAATGTCCAGTTTGCCCACAACTAAAGCAAGAATTGTTGCGCTGGTACTCCTCTCGCACTGGGTTGGTCATAACATTCTTGACTTGTGTGGTGGTCTTGTTAACATTCTTTTGCCAATTGGGCTTGTAAACCACCTGACTCTGCTGCCAGGTACGAGCATTTTGCACTGGCTGCCCTTCCTTCCTTGGCTCAAACTTGCTCTTGTGATCGTTATTGGCAGGCCCGTTGTCTGATACGAGCTTGTGCTCCCTTTCAGCAATGAAAGCCTTGTTTACCAGAGTTTGGAAATCTGGGAAATCAAACATACTGAGGGTACATCGGAGTTGCGGGTTTAATCCCCCAAGAAATCTGTCAATCTTTCTCTCTTCGGTGGCCACGTCATAAAGGGAGTAACATGCCAAATGATTGAACTTTTGTTAATATTCACGCACAGACTGATTTCCTTGAAGGAGCGTGAGAAATTCACGCTGCTTAACCTTCATAATTCTAGTAGGGATATGATATTTCCGGAATCGATCCTTAAATTTTGCCCAGGTGATTTCTTCGTCAGCAAGCCACATGACTTTTGTGTTTTCCCACCATATGGCAGTAGCACCTTCAAGATAATGGCTTGCAAATGGAACTTTATCATCTTATTCAGTACGAGCAATCTCGAGCTTCCTCTCAATGGTCTGCAACCAATCGTTTGCATCCAAGGGATCAATAACCTGACTAAAACTGGGAGCTTGGTTCTCTGAAAATCTGACAGCTTGGAGTGATGATCGTTCTGACTTCCATTTTGTCGAACCACAGCTTGCACACACCTAAATTTTTCAATCAGATCATTATTCCTTCTTTCCTCAAACATACGCAGAATTTGCTTGATGGAGGGCGGATTTGACGATGGAGGCGGTGGTGGAACGTACGGCTCGAGGGAGTGTCCTGTCTGTCGTGTGGAATGACGAACATGCGTATCCACAGGAGCGTCACTACTACTGCCTTCCCGCGTCTTCCTATTGTGGATTTTTCCCAAGACAATGCAACCGAGATGAGAAACATCCAAAAATAAATTGGGGAAAAGCCAGCAACAATTCCCGAGACAAAACGAGATAATGAAGAAAAAAACGACGAAAAGAATAGAGTTCCAACATAATTATACATAGACTCGTACATGAAAGATAAACATCATGCTAGGTTCAACTACTCTCATATAGGAAATGGAACACCATGACTCGTACGACTACATCCGTACATCATCCTGACAACTGTGGATACTTAGAAACTCTACTGCTCTGTTGGTGCTGCGGGGTCCTCTCCTGAAGCGGACTCGGATCCTGAACTGACGAGGTTAATGGAAACCTCTGGGTTAAAGGTAACACCACGACGCTGCCTCGAGGGCTCTCTCTCCGGGGCAGGTGCAGGGTGAAGCATCGAGGCTACAGGAGTAGTGAGAAGTGAAACCCACTCAGCCGGAGCACTGAGAGGATTCACGGTCGAGGTGGCCGAGCTACTCGGAGGAGTAACCGGTGAAATAGGGGAACTAGAACTAACTGGAATAGAAGGAGTAAATCCTATAGAGGATGGAGCAGTGACGGATCTAGTAGAGGCTAAAGCAGTATGAGCATGAGTCAGCTCTCGAGCCAGCTCGTGGATCATAAGATAGCTAGCAGTGATATAACGGGAAAGGTGGATAGCAACACAATTAGACTCCAGATCAATGATAGGGAAACGGACACGACCATTGTCGTGCAAGGAGGGATAGTAGTAGAAACCTGGGTGGTTCTGCATCCGGACCTCGTTATAACGAAGCTCGACAAGGACCTCGAATTCAGCAAACTGGACAGCCTGAGAAGCAGTAGAAGCAAAACCACTCCGGGAGGTATGAGTGTAAGTGTTGGAATCAGAACTGGTGCGCAAAGTAACCACTGCGTGATACTCATACACTGAGTCTATTAGACGCTCTCGATACACATGATAGACTGGGTCGTCACCGAGGGGGTATAGCCAACGCCACATGTTATGAAAGGGATGTGGCGACGTGTACGACATCAGCTGCAACTGGCACGGATACGGTACAGGAGCCATCTACAGTCACAACCATTACCGGGTTAGCATAAAAAATACAACGAGTGCATACAATGCAACAACCAGCTACAAATGCTACCGGCACTCAACTTAAACTCGTAACTACGTCTAGTTAACACGTCGTAGTCTAACGTGGCCTACAGTCAGCGCGGCTCTGATACCAAGCGTTGTGGCACCCCAGCTCAGAGCAACAGGTTTACCCTGCATTGCTAGCCCAGAGACCATGTCTTCTGGCAACACACAACATCTTGGTACAGAAAACAACTGCTTTATTGATGCTACCGGATCATAGTTTATATTACAACAGGTGGCGAGGCCAAGCGGCACACACGGTGCGGCTGAACAATATGTACATTATTTAGTGAACCTAAAGGGGGCCTTAATCAGAACAACTACATGGCAGTGAAACAATGTCGTAGAGGAACTCCATAGCACAGGGACACCGATGTGGACACGATCTAGACTTGGACGGCACTCCTTTCCAACGAGACTTTCCTAAAAGCTGGTGACACGCCAGGTCAGTACATTGAATGTACTTGCAATATCACAACAAACATATACATAATGTTAACTATATCATTATTACTTAACAAATTAAAAATGCAACAACATATCATACATGTTGTGATCATGATCTCGTGATAAAATTTCCCACAGACTTGCTTACCAAGGGTGATCTTTCCGGCAATCACAACCATGACCAACACTTGGTCTCAAACAGTGATCCTTCCAGCGATCACAACCATGACCAACACCTGGCCTCAAACGGTGATCCTTCTGGCGATCACAACCATGACCAACACTTGGCCCCAAATGGTGAGCCTTCCGGCTATCACAACCCATCCACCATCACCTTCTCATTAGTGCGACATTCATAACTTAGTGTGCAAAATTTATTTAAATGTTGACCCATGGCGTGACCTACTTTCGAGCGTGTCCGTAACCGTGGACTCGGCTATCGATAGATTTAATACACTTTGCAAAGGTAGCGCACTGTACCCACACCACGGAACCCATGGCCTTGCACTCCATTCGGGTGGACCAATGACATTCCGACGGAACCCCACCATTGCCATGACACTCTCTCGGCCACTCTGACTCACTCCCCACTGGGCTAGTCCTGAGTGGCCCCGTCTCTACCAAATACACCAATGGCCACCATCGTGGCAAAACATAAACAGTCCCACACTAGGACAAGGTACCATAACATCAACAATGGGCACACAAGGTTATGTCTGCTTACCAGGCCAGGGTACCGCATGCCCATAACCTTCCCTCATTGGAGGCACCAACTAGAGGCATGACAACGGACCGCGTAAAGGCCTTCCCATAAAGGCGAATGTGGTTGCATTGGAAAAACTCGATTCAGTGGCACCATGACCCAGTCAATGATATATTCAAGTTGAGTTATTATCAGGTTTAACTTAAAGTGAATGCAACCGGTGTCATAATATGCCATGAAATGCATCACTAACATGCACATCATATCTCAATGGAAATCGCTGGGTCAACTATATCCACACTAAGCCTAATCATCAACAACTCATAACACTTCCCTGGTTATGATTAATCCTCACTTTAAATAGAATCCTTACTAGCAAATTTATTATTTTTCACATCCAAGCAAATACTCAAAATAAGTACTTATATCCATACTCATATTAATTCCTCATAACAATTATTACTTCTAGTTACTTAACCAACTTAGTTAGCTTCTAACTTTCTGTAAACTAAGCATATCAACTTAAACAAGCGACCAATCAGATTATAAATTGATATACTAGTGATCTAAATGCATGGATTAAATCGCTAATGCAAGTTGAAAAATCACAAATATTTGTAATGGCACCATGAAAATGTTGTTGTGGCTTGCCTTAGTGCAGATGAGGTTCACAAACCTCCTGCTGATTCTCAAGACAAGCTTCACTCTCTGAAAACAATTATAAATACCAAAAGAAAATATCAAGAACCCTTATGAAATTCACCAGAAAATCTAGACAGCAGAGAAAAATCTCATTTTTGTCAGCTACTAGATTTCTTCATAAAGAACACAATGCAAAAAGAATCAATTCATTTGGATTTAGGGTTAAAAAGTTTTGGTTGTTTGAAGCTCTCTGGATTTGAATTTAAATAAAACAAAACTAAGGGGGGTGACGTCGAAGGCGTAAACCTCGCGGGCGCCACCACTTGTACCGGTTCGCGCGCGTATAGAGTGGCTGACTAGCAGGCCCCGCTAGTCAGGTGAGAGGGAGGGGAGAGGGAAACAGAGGACGGCGCGGCTTCGCCGGAGCACACGCTGGCGAGGAGGGCTCCTTGGCCCGAGCTAGATGGAGGGATCCAAAGAGGAGATGGAGGCACACCTGCCCGTACCTATAGGTTAGCTAGGGGTGGTCGGACGGTGTCGGAAACGACCTCTCAAGCGGCGACAGGAAGGAGAGGTTGCCAGAGATGAGGACGACGGGGACTAGAGGAGACACCAGGGGCTCCAACCGGGCGGAACGGCACCACCGAGGCACGACATGTAACGGCCCGGATACAACTTTCAATATTTGTAACTCCGACTCTTGCCTTTTCCGGAGATGAGATTTGAGATTCCCTTCGTGGTTGGGTTTTTGTCTTTCGTTTTGCATTTTGTTCTTGCCATGCATTTCATATCATGTCATCATGTGCATCGCATTTGCATTCGTGTTCGTCTCATGCATCCAAGATTTTTCCCCATTGTCCGTTTCGCAATCCGACACTCCCTCATGCACCCGACGCACCCCTCTTGTCTCTTTTCGTGAGTGGGTGTTAAACGTTTTCGGAATGTACCAGGATTTGCCAAGTGGCCTTCATACAACAACGGTTAACCGGGTAACCGGAAAGGCCTCCTGTGTGTTGCAGCTCAAAACCCCTCCAAAACGGCCCAATAAACGATGCAAACTACTCACATGTCCTCCGTCGTCGGATCACGATCGTGTGGGCGAAAACTACACTCCATTTCGACACTCCTAACTCCTTTTAAATATAAATATGTGATCCCCTCCGAATTTTAGCGGATGAAACCATAGAACCACTCCTCCCCGCCCCACCGGACATGTCCGTCCGCCGTCGGACGCGTCCATCGCTGCCGCCACATCGCTCCGGCCAATGAGAGGCCGCCACCTCAGCACCGCCGCCTCTCTCCTCCACTCGCGCACCGCCACCTGTCTTCGCCGGCTTCCCCGCAGCCACGCGGGCCCGTGCGCCCACGGCAGGCCCGCCCGGGCCCGAGCACCCGTGCCGCCGCCTCGAGCGCTCGCCTCGCTCCGCCACCGTGCCGCTACACTGCTCCGCCACCTTCCACCTTGCCGAACTCCATCGCAGGGAACCAGGTCTCCTCCGATCCGTCTCAGCTTCTCCTCCCTCACCCCGCTTGTCGTTTTCCCCATATCTAACTGCTCTCTCTCTCTCCGCCATGGACGACGGCGCTCAAGTTTGCTGGATCTCACCGTCCTCTGGTTGGATCCGCACAGATCGAGGGCGGGGGAACCCATTCCTGTGCGTAGGCGGCGTTCCCCGCGCCCCAAGCTTGCCGTTGACCGTCGGGCGCCATCGCCCCTGCCTCCTGGTGTGAGCGCACGACGAGGACGACGACCGCCCGGCCTCCCGCTCATGGGCCCCAACGCCAGCCCATCTCCATCGGCCCGCCTTGCCTCTGCTCTTCCTGGGCCGAAGCCCGTGTGGTGAGCCATCCCCTAAGTCCCGCCTAGGCGTCTTATAGTTATCTAACGCTCAGTTTTCAGATCTAGAATTTCGGCTAAGTCTTGAATCCCTGTTATTTTTATGCATCCTTATCATGTCGTATCTCCATGCTTGGTGATCCAAATCATGCATACGAGATATAAAAATGTTCAATGGGAGATGCTCTTCATTTCATTCCATTGTTGCATGCTTGTTTGAGTTCATCTTGATGCCAAAATCATTGATGCAAGAGTGATATAAAATGTTTACTGTTGTTACTTATCAGATTATGATGATTTGTCATTTTTGTCACACTTGATGTGTACGTCATATGGGCATGAGCTCTACATGTGTTTTGAACTATGACATGCCATCTTTACAAGGGCGCTTGCCATGTATTTTTTTTGATCAATGTGGTGACTAGCACAAGCCTGCAAAGTAGCCTTCCTGATATTGCTGATTTCAGGGTCTTAGGATTTTGCTAAGTCCTTTTCCTGCTGTTTTTTTGATGCCATGTAAACTTGATGCTACAGTGAGATCCATGCTTGTTTTGAGATACTTCAGTAAGGGTGTTTTGAACATGTGGTTATGCTCTATCCATCCGTGCCCCTGTTTGCAATTATGGAGTTGTCTAGCATGTCTTAATCTTTCTCTACTTTTGCTATAAAATGTTCCTGGCAGATTCTTTACATGTTAATCAATTTTGCCATGGTTGTTGTAGTTGATCCATGCGTGCCATGAACTTGCTTTTGCCATGGTTAGCTTCTTGAACATGTCATCTTGCTTTAGGTATACTTGTCTTGTAGGGAAATTCCTTGTGGTGAGTGATTTGAGCTCGGAAAGATGCCTACATAACTCTTTTTATGCCATGCTCTGTTTTCTGCCAACTCTAAATCTGCTAATAAAACTTGCTATGTTTACATGAGTGACATCATATCTTCTGTGCTTTTTTGGCTCATGATCAGTAAGGGATTTTTGTTCTCTACATTAAGTAGAATCATGCGATGCCTTTTTTCTATGATATGTTCTTGTAGCATGTAGTTTGCTTGCTCTAAACATTGCTTCCTGATGTTACTTCTGGCATGTTAGTATTTTCACTAAGTCTTTGAAGCTGATATCTTTTGCACTTTTGCCATGTTTGTTTGAACCTGCTATTTTGTGATTTAGCCATAACTCAGTGTTCATGTTTTGTCAAGCATCTTGAGTACATCACTGCCTTATGCTTTGTTGTTATGTGGGGGTGCATTAGCTTAGTTTCTTGTTGCATTCTAAATGGCATCATGCTGTTAATCCCAGAATTGTGCCATTCTTGTTTTGCTTGCCATTTGGAAACCGTGCCTCCGCTTCCGGTGATCTTTATATCGATTTCGACCGAAATCATCTCATCTCTCCAGAGGAACACTTGGTTTGCCAAGTTGATGCCTTGTTCATTATTTCCCTTCCGAAGCACGCATTTGCATTGCATATCACATCTCACATATCATGCCATGTTTTGCATCATGTTGCTTTGCATTGCACCGTGATTGATTGTTGGTCCTTTTGCTTGTGTTCTTGCTTTGGGTAGAACCGGGAGACGAGTACGTGATCGAGGAACCTGTTGAGTATGCTAACGAGGATCAAGCTTTCGTCAACTCTGAGAACTTTGTAGGCAAGATGACCATACCCTCGAAATTACTTCTATCTTTGATTGCTAGTTGTTCGCTCTATTGCTATGTCGCGCTACCTACCACTTGCTATATCATGCCTCCCATATTGCCATGTCAAGCCTCTAACCCACCTTTCCTAGCAAACCATTGTTTGGCTATATTACCACTTTGCTCAGCCCCTCTTATAGCATTGCTAGTTGCAGGTGAAGATGAAGTTTGTTCCTTGTTGGAACAAGGATATTGTTGGGATATCATTATCATCTCTTATTTAATTAATGCATCTATATATTTGGTAAAGGGTGGAAGGCTCGGCCTTATGCCTGGTGTTTTGTTCCACTCCTGTCGCCCTAGTTTCCGTCATACCGGTGTTATGTTCCTTGATTTTGCATTCCTTACGCGGTTGGGTGTTATGGGAACCCCTTGACAGTTCACTTTGAATAAAACTCCTCTAGCAAGGCCCAACCTTGGTTTTACCATTTTCCTCACCACCACCTACTTTTCCCTTGGGAGTCGCGCTCCCGAGGGTCATCTTTATTTTAACACCCCTGGGAAAGTGCTTCTCTAAGTGTTGGTCCAACCTGAGTGATGTCCGGCGCCCCCTGGGCAACCAGGGTCTATGCCGACCCGACTTCTGGCTCATCGAGTGTGCCATGAGAATGAGATATGTGCAGCTCCTATCGGGATTTGTCGGCACAACGGGCGGTCTTGCTGGTCTTGTTTTACCATTGTCAAAATGTCTTGTAATCGGGATTCCGAGATTGACCAGGTCTTCTCGAGAGAAGGAATATCCTTCATTGACCGTGAGATCTTGTGATGGGCTAAGTTGGGACACCCTTGCAGAGTTTGAACTTTCGAAAGCCGTGCCCGCGGTTATGTGGCAGATGGGAATTTGTTAATATCTGGTTGTAGATAACTTGACACTTAACTTAATTAAAATGCATCAACTGCGTGTGTAGCCGTGATGGTCTCTTCTCGGCGGAGTCCAGGAAGTGAACACTGTTCTTGTGTTATGCTTGAACGTAAGTAGATTCAGGATCACTTCTAGTTCATGACCGTTGCGTTGCTTCTCTTCTCACTCTTATTTGCGTAAGTTGGCCACCATATATGCTTAGTGCTCGCTGCAGCTCCACCTCACTACCCTTCCCTACCCATTAGCGTAAATAGTCTTGATCTCGCGGGTGTGAGATTGCTAAGTCCTCGTGGCTCACAGATACTTCCAAACAGTTGCTGGTGCCGATGATACCAGTGCAAATGGCGCAACCAAGCTCAAGTGGGAGCTCGATGAAGATCGTGTTCGTTGTTTTGTTTCGACTCCTGTTGATCAGTAGTGGAGCCCAGTTGGGACGATTGAGAATCTAGAATTAGGGGTTGTCTTCTTTTATTTTGGTTCGGTAGTCGGACCTTTGTTTGTACCTTGGATGATGTATGATCTATTTATGTGTTGTGTGAAGTGGCGATTGTAAGCCGACTCTTTATCCCTTTCTTATTCAGTACATGGGATGTGTAAAGATTACCCCTCTTGCGACATACCTACCATGCGTCTATGCCTCTAAGTCATGCCCCGACACATGGAAGATATAGCCGCATTGTGGGTGTTACATGGCGGAGGCCCTGGAAGGATGGCCCGAGCCTGGGAGGGGCTGGAGCTACGGAGCCGAACCGACAGGATCGCCGGCGAGCTCGAGCTCGGTGACGGCGGCCCGCGGCCTGCCCGACCGGGCTACGGCTTTCTACGTGATCGTGGAGTGTGTGTGTGTGTGGAGTGGATGTGGCTCGAGGAGACTGTGGAGGGCTATATTTATAGCCGGAGCGATGAGAGGGCTTCGGGCAACGCCGAAGGACACCTGGACACGGCGCCCGGCGACGAACGGCGTCAGTGAGAAAGGGGGAAGACGACGCAGCTCACGCGGGAACTGTGGGCGGGCGGAGACGAGCACATGGGCGAGAGGGTGGCGAAGAACACAGTGCGCAGCGCACTGTTGCGTCGGCCGGACCGCTCCCGTGCTCGCTGCGGAGAGCTCCGGCATCGGCGATCACCAGGAGGGAGTTAAGAGGGTCGGGACGATGATCGTGGCTAAGTTTGGCAAGGTTTAGCAGTCGGGGAAGCAAGCACGCGCCCAACAAAGGCTCGGGCGTGACACAGAGCGCGTCGGCCTTATGCCAGCACGCCTGGACAAACGCGGTCACCGCGTGAACTATGACCTCACGCCGACCTAAGCCCAAACTTCATATCTGGCATGTAGTTCGTGGTAGATTAAGATGTTACCATGGTTTGGTTTGAGCTTATATGAAATAGAATGCATTTCTACTCCCTGGTAAGTGTCTGGTCAGTAACTTTGGGAGCTTACTGTGGTCAAACTACTGGGAGTTGGGAGCTGGGCTTTGGAGGTTAGGAATCATCTACTAAGGTGATGATGCACAAGAAAAATCAGCCACAATAGAGCAAGTAAAATAGTAGTTGCTGTAGAAACCCCCATTTCTGTCCAGAACAAAAAAGATTTCCTGTAGCAAAAATATTCCAAGAAGTTATGAAATATTTTTGCTTTTGAAGGTGCCCTAGGGTTCAAAGAATATTTGGGAATTTTCTCAGATTTTTGTGGGCAAGCAAAATTGGGGTTCCTTTGGAGCACAATGAGCTAGCTAGGGTTTTAGAGAGGAAAATGAATATTTTCCTTTAAGAAAAATATTCAAAAATGTTATTTTGAGGTGAACCAGAGAAGAAATGATAGTTAGAGAGGGGAATGAGGCACTTGGGTGAAAGTCAAGGGTACCCAAGTGTTTAAGTCCTTCTGAAAAGATTCAAAACTCCAAATTTCAAAACCAGACCAACTGGAAATCCGGATCTTTTAGCCCGAAGAGGAAGAGGAAGCCAGTGGAGCAGCAGGTGGAGGACGAGTAAGTATTTCACCCCCCATCATATCCGGACCATACACCCATGTTATCCTCTTTTGATTTAATGTTATCTTCACAGGGACACGGAGGAGCTTGCCCGGAGGGTGGAGAAGTGGGCCAAGGCCTCGACAGGCAACAACCCCCGACGGGTACTTCACGTACGCCAATCACAGCCCTACCACCTCCAACAAGCACAGGTACGAGCGTCGCCGCCTACAACCTCGGCAGGATGCCACCCTACCATCCTATGGGCGATGCGCTGGGCCGAGCGACATGGAGCGTGGGGCACTATGGCGAGGTCTTAGAGGCGGCGGCCTCGGAGGCCTACGTACCCCGCATGATGGACCAGGAGTACGCGCTGGAAGACGACCCCAGCTCGTTCCTCGAGTTGAGCTGGGAGGAGGAGGCACTGGAAACTCGGACCTTCTGGGAGCCTCTTGGAAGCCTCACCAACCATGCTAGCGACAACAGCTACAGGGTACCACTAATCTCTCAGGAGCAAGCTTACGCTAACCATGGGTCGCAGGAGGATTAGGTCACAGTGGAAGACGGCGGCCCCAGCTCGGCGGCCCCCATTCCACCAGGGGGGTGCACTGGGGGCTACCGGGGAGGTTCCAGGAGCAAGGCCCCTCCCCGCATCGCACGGAGCAAGACATCCCCCGGAGGTAGGCCCTCTGCCGGGGAGGTGCCAGCAAGCCTTCCCCCGGCAGAGGACCCGTGGTCGCCGAGGGCGCCGCTGGCGTCCCCTTTGCCCCTGGTGTCGTCCTGGTTATAGGTCGCCCCCAGTGATGGTCGAGGGTGGCGCAAGGTGGGGCCCTCGTCTAGCGATATAAAGTAAGGATCTCGCCTGTGAAGATCTCCGCTCATGACACTCTCACGTAATAATGAGTGGGGCTGTACACGCCCCGGAGTCTCAGGAGTGCCACCCTCGGGCCTCAGGGGCTCCCTCCCATGACTAGTGGCAGCACTCAGCTCCGCGCTGGTGAGAAGACAAGAAAACTAGAGTAGGTGTCGGACGCGGCCATTTGCTTTCAATCTCTCTTTTTGTAGCCCTATTTTCTAGCTTTGGATTTAAGTTGAAGCTGAATTTTCGTTGACAAGCGCGGCGGGTGTCTTTTCTCGTTCGTGCGATTTCTTTTGATTTGGCTCCTTGCCCGGATTCGGGGTTCACCCCTGCTGCCTTCCCCCTCGAGAGCTCATTGTGAGCAGGGGCTGGGCACGGCACGTGCGCGATGCGCACATGTCCTTCCATGGCTTAACACTGGCTTCTCGCAAGGCCCTCTCGGGCGGATCAGCAGGCTCCTCCGGAACTCAAGACCTTGTGGCCTAGTCCGGAACTGGCCCGGACAAAGGTAAAACTACAGTAGGAGGCTCATGGCGGGACTCGTAGATTTATGAAAACAGATCTTTAGCCTAGCCTAAAGAACAAAAGCAATAATCTGTTTACATGAGGGGCTTCCCCTCCCAAAATGCTCTTACAACCTTCAGGGCCGTGCCCGAGCTTTCATATGCAGGGTCAACGACAAAGAAGCGCAGGTTCAATCGGACATATCGCTCACCATGTCCTCCGGGTCACCCTCAGACGCATCCCTGGCGTCGCTGTCACCATTGCTGGTGTCTCCGTCATCATCGTCGGCATCATCGCCGCTGTCGTCGGCGCCGCCCTCGCCATCACCCACCACGTCGCCTTCGTCCGTAGCGACCACCACCGTGTCATCCTCGGAGGTGAAGGCCCTGACTAGGGCGTCCACATTGTCCTCAACTCAGCGCGCCAGGTCGTCCCGGATGGCCTGGGGCACATGGGCAATGGCGGCGTCGAAGTTAAAGTTGGGGTAGGTGTTCTGGAGATGGCTAAAGACACGAGAGAACGCGCGCTTGAGCACACCGCGGCTCCTCTCCTCGACAAGCATGCGAGCCCTCTCAGATCGATTCTCCAAGCGCGTCACCATGCCGGTGAAGAAAAGGAGGTGACTGGTGTAGTCGTTCGAGTGGGGATGAGGTGCATTCTCGTCACAGACGGCGCCCAGCACTGCGTTGGCTCTAGTCCTGAGGTTTTGGAGCATGGGGGCGTGCTCGCGGTCCAGCGTCCGCCTCCGGAGTGATTCCTCCCTGCCCCGCTGCGCGGAGGATTCGGCGCCGGTGACCTGCTGCTGAAGAGAAGACAACTCGGCATGAGCAGAGGCCAGCTCAGCTTGCATTGAAGACAGGGCGGCTATAGCGGCTTTCTCGCGACATTCAGCTTCGTCTAGCCCCGACCTGAGGGCCTTGGTCATGCCCACAGTCTCAGCTTCCACAAGCTTCAATTTCAGGTCATACCTACCCACAAGGTCTGCACAAGCCTCGGCCCCTCGGCGATCGACTTCCTCCTAGACCTTGGCCTCGCGCACGCCGACATCGTCCTCAGCTTGGGCAACCTGGCGCTCCCTCGTCTCCAACCGCTCGAGCTCAAGGCTGCGCGCTGTGGCTTCCAGTGCCTCCTCGCGCCTTAGGATCTCTTCCTCCTCGGCAGGCATCCCCCTCATCGATGCTAAGGCGGCCTTGCGTGCCTCCACTTGCTGCTCCAGGGAAGCACTCCAGGCTTGGATCTCCCACGCGCGCTTCTCTGTTATCTCGCGACGTCGATCAGCTTCCCGAGCTTCTTCCAAAGCGCGGGCAGAAGCTTCGCGGGAGGTCGCGAGAGACGCCTCGGCCTTTGCATTATCAAGCTCGCGTTGGTGGCGCCCAAGGTTGATGGCCACCTTCAGCTTATGCCACTCCTCCACCAGCCGAAGACCCTCAGCCTCGAGCCGCGCGTCTACATCCGCGAGCTCCCCGCTAAGCCGGTTCATTGCTCCCATTGCCTCCCGGAAGAGCTCATGGCGGATGATGTTCCTTTCATGCATAGCTTTGAGAGCGCAGCCGGCTCCGTCCACCACAACAGGGGCCGTCGACGGGGCCTGAAGCAGCTCGCCCCATTCCTGCAGGGGGCTGGGGGTTGACACCCCCCCGAACGCCGATTGGGCTTGAGCAGAAGCCCGGTTGGGATGAGGCTCACAGCTCGAAGAAGGGACCAAGACCAAGGCCATACAGTCGCCGTCCATAACCAGAGGAGAGACCTTGGCACGCTCGTCACACCCCCAACGAGGCCACGAAGAAGAGACGACAGGAGCGCGGGCTCAAGGTGCCAAGCCGGCGCACCTGCCTCTCTGGCCGACCCTGTGACAGGGGCAGCGTGCCTGCTTGGGACGCTCAGGGCGAGCGGAAGACTCGAGGCAGGAGGGGGTTGCGTCGCCAGGGGCTTCATGGCCTTGGTAGATGGGATCCTAGAGAACCACCATCAAGAAGGGAAGTGGCACTCGAGGAATTACAGAGATAAGGTGCTTACTCATCTACGGCAATGTACTACCTATGTTTCAACGGCCGGACGACGCCACTGCTGCAGCTCGGAGACCCCTTCATCTTTTGGAGCGCCGCGAAGTCCACACGGAACCGGCCCAAGCGTTGCATGTGACGACCAGCGCGGTGCGCGACTGGTGAAGCACCCAAGGAGACAACCTCAGGAGCGCCATGCTGAGGAGAGCTATCGGACTCTGCCTCCCGATGACCTGCCGAGGCCTCAGGAGCTTCGGCCTAAGGAACAGTGGACTGTGTCACCTCCCCAGCTGCCGCTCCAGGGCAGGAATGACGGGTTCCCGAGGATGACGCCTTGGGAGACCCAAGCGGCATCGACACCTCGGCACCCGCGCCTCCGGCCTCCAGTGGTGCTTGCCCCCCCTGCGTCCACCCCTGGGGTGAGCTCGGCACCGGTAGCAGGAAGAGGAACCAGAATGACGGGGTTCTCATGGGGCCCCATAAGGCCAACTGGGCGCAGCCCCCACTCATCGAAGGAGGGCATCTGCCCTGCGAACTCCTCCAGGTTTGAGCAGACGTACAAGTAACAACCTGCTTGCAGCAAGTCACCCGGCGAGCAGTCACCGGCCAAGACCTCAAGCACCGTCCTTTGTGCCTCGGTCGGAAGCCCCGACGCCTGAAGCCTCATGCGATCCTGGTCGCTGGTCAGGGCCCACATCGGCTGGGAATGGTTCTGGAGTGGGGCGATGTGATGTCAGAGGAACTCCTTCATCACCTTGGGCGCAATCACATCGAGATCCTTCAGCCTCCTTAGTCAGAGCCAGAAGAAGGCGAGACAGGAGCCCGCGAGCTCCTCGTGACCCCAGCCGGAGCTGGGGATGGCGGGCGACGACGGAATCGAGAGTAGGGGGCTGAGTACTCCGACATCGACATACACCCACCACATCTGAACTTCGCTCGCGGACTGTGGGAGATAAAAATCAATCCCAAAGCCGGCCGTCGCCGCCATGGCTTGGAAGCTCACGCACCCAGAGCAGTGCCGGGGGTTGGTCAGGTGGAGCGACAAGAAATGGCACAAGAGGGCCACAGAAGGGGCAATGCCCCACCATGGCGTCACAGACAAAGGCGAAGACGGCGAGAAGGGAAACAGATTGGGGATCAAGGTGCAGCATATGGATCTGGTAATGACAAAGAACGGCATCGAAGAAGGCGGAGAAGGGGGGAACCAGGCCAGCCCACAGAGCGTCGACGAAGAACGGGACCTCGGTGGCCGTCCTATCAATGGAGGCTCGAGACGCAGGCCAGGCCACCGTCCCTCCCCATTCGTTGAAGCTGGTAGCAAGTGCAAGGCGGACCTTGTCCATGGCCTCCCGATTGAGCACCCACGATCGGCCTACGGCGGGCTCGACGGCCGGAGCTGAGTTGGCTGAGGACATAGGCTTCTTCCCTTTCTCCGTCTGGTTCGGTGCCATGGCAATTAGGGAAGAGCTCAAGTTGGATTGGAAGAGGAGGCAGAGGTACGAGGAAGCGAAGAAGTCGGGGAGTGCGTTTCCAGCAACGGGGAGGTAACTATGTAGGATATCGTGGCCGCCTAGCCAGACGGACTTCAAGGCTGCGAGGGGAAGTGGAGACGCCCACGTCTAATCAGTCGCCACGCATCGACCAAGGCCGCAGGCTGTTGGGGCCCTTCGTGCTCCGCACTTACCCTTTGGCTTCGCCTTGAAGCCAAGCCCGAGCGCACCTTGGGCCCAGGGGCTACGGTCGGCGTTCTGAGAACAGGGGTCCCCAGACTTGCCTGCCTGCGACCCGCGGTGTGGCTCCTCCAGCGGCCTCGTACGGCCCATCTTCACCAGCAAACACCCAAGACCCTTGCGAGGGACCAAGCCTCGTGAGGCGGACGACGCAAGACCTCCTCAGGGGCGGCCTCACCAGGCAGGCTCGTGAGGAGCGGAGAGATCAAAGCAAGGAAAACCTCGCGAGGTTCCAATGACGTAAGCCATGACGATCAAGACCAGGCGGGCGCCAGCAAGCGCAGTGTCCTCGTTTCCTCTTTGATGCAAAGGAGGCAAGCGCAGTCGAGGAGTTCCAAGGCATCAGGCAAAGGTTTCCATATCGGTGGAACAAGACCAAGACCAGCAGGACGGCAGAACGGAGGTCACCGTGGAGCCCAAGACGGCGTCACCACCAGAGCCTTTGGTAGGCGAAGTCTACTTTTGTTAGGATAACTTTTCCTAGTTGTCTCCCTTCAAATTTGGTTGTGGTGGGATCCCTTCCCGCTCAATATTTGGGAAGAGGACCAAGGCCACTAGAAATAGGACTAGCCACCATAGAAAGAGGCAACTGGTCTGGAACGGAGAGAGGATCTAGATCTTCCTCAAACACACAAGCTCGCCAACCACAAGAACACCTCTCCTCAGGAGGCTGTTCTTCCCTTGTAACTGTTCATCCACAGCCCAAGAGGCAATCCACCACACCACACTGGAGTAGGGTATTACACCACAACGGTGGCCCGAACTAGTATAAATCTTGTGTCTCGTGTTCTTCGGGTCCGTCGACCTAGGCCGTGAGATCGTTGAGTGTGCGAGCTAGAGAGGGGGGAGATCTTCGTGCGCACCCCAGTGTTCAAACCTCATGGGTTTTTCCGGAACCCGAAATCCGACACACGTCGTGGGCTGCACACATGCATGTCTGGGTACCCCCATTCCTAGAATGCCACCAGTAGCCCCCGGGCCCAAGGCACGCTCGAACTTGGCTTCGAGGCGAAGCCAAAGGGAAAGTGCGGAGCGCCGTGGGCCCTAACCGCTTGCGTCCTTGGCCGACGCGTGGCTATTGATGGGATGTGGGCGCCTCTGCTTCCCCACGCGGCCTTAGCAACTGTTCGGCTTGACGAGGCCCTGCTGCATGCAGAGAAAACCATCATTGCATGCGATGGTGGAGGCCGTCGGTTGGCCTCCCTCCGGTTATAAATGAGGGAAGGGCAGAGCCCCCCCTGTAACACCCCGGATGTAATTTACCTTATATGTACTCCAACTCTTGCCGTTTCCGGTGCTAAGTTATTTTATTTCCTCGGGTTTGGGTTTTTGTCTCCGTGTGTTGTTGTCGTTGTCATGCATCTCATATCATGTCATCTTGTGCATTGCATTTGCATACGTGTTCGTCTCATGCATCCGAGCATTTTCCCCGTTGTCCGTTTTGCATTACGGCGCTCCTATCTCCTCTGGTGGTCCTTTCTACCTTCTTTTCGTGTGTGGGGGTTAAACATTTCTGGATTGGACCGAGACTTGCCATGCTGCCTTGGTTTACTACCGGTAGACCGCCTGTCATGTTTCGTGCCATTTGGACTTCGTTTGATGCTCCAACGGTTAACCGAGGGACCGAGAAGGCCTCGTGTGTGTTGCAGCCCAACACCTCTTCAAAGTGGCCCAAAACTCACCAAAACCCTCTCCATCATCTAGAGCGTTTGATCACGATCGCGTGACCGAAAACCGCACCTCATTTGGAGCTCCTAGTGATTCGTGCCTCTTTTGAGGATGATCAGTAAGGATGATTTGCTAATATTGTGGTGCTCTATCCATCCATTTCCTTTTTTGCAATTATGGAGCACCCTAGATTGAGTCAATCGAGCTCTACTTTTGCTATTTCATGAATCCTGGCAGATTGTGACTCGTTAGCGATTTTGCTGAGGATGTTGTTGTTGATCCGTGCATACTATGTTGTTGCTCTTGCCAAGGCTAGCTTATATGTTATGTATTATTGATGGGTGTATGCTTAGATTGTCATTCCTTGCTCTGTAGTGAGTGCATCGAGCTCGTAAGCATGCCTACTCGTTAACAGATTTGCATGCTCCAGTTTTTCACTAAGTCTGTAACCTGATTATGTTTTTGCCATGTTCACATGCTTGCAATTGTATTTTCTGATCCCTTTTGGATCAAGGTCACTAAGGGACTTTTGTTAAGTGCTTTGAGTAGCTTCATCTCATGCCTTGCTTTGCCATGTTAATTTCCTGTAGCATATAGTTTTCAAGCTCCAAAGTGTGCTACCTGATGTGAAATTCCAGACTTGTGTTAATTTCACTAAGTCTGAAACCTGTTATCGTTTGCATTTTTGCCATGCTTGTTTGAACCTGTTAATGGATGAATTAGCCGTATCTCAGTGTTCATATTTTGTCAAGAATCATGAGTGGATCCATGCCATGCATTTTTTTGTCTTGTTTGAGTGATTTAGCATATTTATCTTAATGCATTTAGATGGCTACTTGCTGTTTATCACAGACCGGTGCCATATTTGTTTTGCTTGCCATTTCCAAACCGTGCATCCGATTCCGGTGATCTTTATATCGATTTCAACCGAAATCACCTCACCTTTCCAGTGGCACTCTTGGATTTCCAAGTTGAGGCTAGGTTCAATCATTCATTGCCAAATCTTGCATATGTATCACATATCGCATCCCGCATAGCATACCATGTTCGCATCATGTTGTTTGAGTTTTGCACGTGGTTGATTGTGTTCCTTTTGCTTGTTTGTATTCTTTGGGTAGAGCCGGGAGACGAGTTCGCTAACGAGGAGCCCGTTGAGTTTGCTTACGAGGATCAAGTCAACTCGGACAACTTTGCAGGCAAGATGATCATACCCTCGAAATCACTTCTATCTTTGCTTGCTAGATGCTCGCTCTTTTGCTTTGCCTATGCTATGATGCCTACCACTTGCTTATCATGCCTACCAAATTGCCATGTCAAACCTCTAACCCACCATGTCCTAGCAAACCGTTGATTGGCTATGTTACCGCTTTGCTAGCCCCTCTTATAGCGTTGCTAGTTGCAGGTGAAGTTTGGAGATCGTTCCTTGTTGGAACATTGTTCATTGTTGGGATATCATTATATTATCTTGTTATCTTAATGCATCTATATACTTGGTAAAGGGTGTAAGGCTCGGCCTTTTTGCCTAGTGTTTTGTTCCACTCTTGCCGCCCTAGTTTCCGCCATATCGGTGTTATGTTCCCGGATTTTGCGTTCCTTACGCGGTTGGGTGATAATGGGAACCCCTTGACAATTCGCCTTGAATAAAACTCCTCCAGCAATGCCCAACCTTGGTTTTACCATTTGCCACCTAGCCTCTTTTTCCCTTGGGTTTCCTGAGCCCGAGGGTCATCTTTATTTAAACCCCCCTGGGCCAGTGCTCCTCTGAGTGTTGGTCCGACCAAGCAGACTGCGGGGCCACCTCGGGGCAACTTGAGGTTTGGTTTTACTCGTAGGATGTCTCATCTGAGTGTGCCCTGAGAAGGAGATATGTGCAGCTCCTATCGGGATTTGTCGGCACATTCGGGCGGTGTTGCTGGATTTGTTATGCCTCTAAGTCGTGCTTCGACACGTAGGAGATATAGCCGCATCGAGGGCGTTACACCCCCCCTTGCTCATCTCTGTCTTCTTGCTGCTCGCTCCTTCTTCGTCGTCTTGTCGTAGCATCCATGGCACCGATCAGGAGATTCTCCACGGCTGAAAAGGGAAAGGCCCCTCAGGAGGAGCCTGAACAACTTCCGCCGAAGAAGAGGTTTAGCCGCCCTCGCAACGCTGGCGAAGGGCAGGCAGTGATGCGGCCTTGGTATGAGCGGCCTCCGCCTGGCTTCCCGACCCCCTTGTACGCCCGCACGCAAGGCCCTAGGCCAGGTGGTAGTAAACAACACCACACGTTTCGGAATCACGGCAGGTTGGCTGGGGCTGTGCAACCAGCCGGCCCGTGAACTCACGCCGAGGGCACTTCGCGCGAGTTCGTGATATGGGTGGCAATGCCGCTGTGCACGTGGATCCGGTTCTCCAGGTTCTTCATCGAGGAGATGCCGCCGAGGGGGCCGCTCCAGCTATGGCTGCAACATGTTGGGTGCTGCAGCCTGGCCATGGGGGCGGAGGTCGAGGTCGTCCCCCCGGGGGGCATCTTCATGACCCGAGGATGGGGTGAGGTCACCCGCGCTTATCGTCTAGAAGGGGCCCTCACCATCCACTTCGAGTTAGATGGGGCCTCCACATTGTTATTCAAGATCTTCGATGAGGACGGCCGGCACCTGGAGTGCTTCCCTAAGGGGAGCAGCCCGCGTGGCGCGGCCACGGGTGTTGAGCTCATCTCCGGACTCGCCGGCAGCTCCTGCAGCAGTAGCGACGACTCCTTGGAATCGAGCGACTCTCGAGCCCAGTGAGTCTCCGAAGTCCAGCGACGACAGCTACGTGCCATCGAGCTCTCGCTGCGCCCGGAGCACGGCAGCAGCGTCTGCTCGGCGTCATCGGTGATACCTAGCGGTCGGGGTCCTTCGAGGTCTTCTTCTTTTGTTTCCATGCTCGGAATTATGACAAGCCCCGTGGGGGTGTGTAAAAAAGCTGTAGAACTTTTGTTTAAATGCTATCCTTCATAGCATAAGGTTGAAAACTGCTTATCTCGCTCCAGCACGGTTCCCCCTTTTCGTTGTCGTGGTAGCATAGCGCTCTGCGTCGACATGACCTAGTCCCCAGGTAGGCTTCAGCCGTCTCTTGTATGCCAGGTTGCGATGCCGTGGTAAAGGCCAGGAGGTGAGCGGCCCGAGGTCCGATAAGTGCTCCTAAGGTGCGATGCTCAAGAGGTCCCCTTTGTCATGCAAGAAGCTCCCTGGAGGCCGAAAAGCAAGTGGCATTGCCTGAGCGAGGTTGCGGGAGTCGAGGGATCGGGTCGTGAACTTAAAGCCGATATGTGAGGGTGACTTATATCAGTGAGCCTGTGGCAGTTTTCTTGCGCAGCGCCCGATCGTGCCTTAGTAGTGATGCTTCTAGGTAGGGCTCCCGCTGGTCTCCCCCTATACTTGCTCATCTAGGTGCTCTACATCCTCGGGTCCCGGCCCTCAAGCGAGGCTCAACCGCCATTGGTATGCCAGGTCGTGTTGCCGTGATCAAGGCCAGGGGGTGAGGGCTCGAGAGCCAGTAGGAGCTCCTGAGGCACGATGCTCGGGTGCTCCACCTTTAACGTGCAAGCGAATTGCGTGAAAAAGGGGTGGCCGGCGGGCCTGCCTATAGTTAGGCTCTGGTGGTTCCTGCGGGTTAGTCCAGGGAGGAGAATATGGCACATGATCACGCTTGTTGTTGTGCCGCTGATCATTCCATAAGAAGGATGAAGGCACTGAGGACCTAGTGAGGTGACGTGCATGGGGCTAGCCGCGAGCCAGAGCTCAATCTCTCAGATTTGGCAGCGCTGTAGGGACAGACCCGAGAACAGGCGTCGTGACAGCATGTGTAGCCCCCGTTGTGGGACGAGCAAGAGGCGGGTCAGTAGCACAGAGAGGCCGCGAAGGGCGCTAGAGCACCAGGCAAGCATGTGATAATCATAAAGCATCTAATCATCGAAGGTAAAGCCAGTTCTGATAGATGCAGGAAGGATACATGCTGCAGGGATAGACCCACATGGCTTGGGGATAATGCAGCCCAAGGGGCGCCCCCAACTGAACGAACCAAGAAGATGTCACCTCCCACCATTGCTAAAGAAGTGTTGAGGTAGCTGAAGATGCGTGTTGCCGAAGTCGCTCCTCATGAGCCGCCCAGGCCCTGAACCTCGGGAGGCTCTGGAGACCCAGGGGCTCATGAGGATCCATCACCATCTCCGACAGGATCGCCAAGTTCCTGGCCTCCTAAGCTGCCTGGACGCTGCGCATGTGGCGCTAATGCACGGTAGCCCTGTTCAACAAGTCGAAGGGCATGCGAATGTAGCTGTGTGGTGGGCCATCACACCGGCCAATGCTGGATAGCCAGAAGAGCTCCTGAGATGCAGCCCTATTTAGCCTAGGGATGTTGATGCAGGCGTGCAGCTCACTGTCCTCGCTGGGGCAGGGAGCCACACCGGGCGGTGGGCGCCGGTCGCCCCGAATAGCTCTTGCCTCCTGAAGCTCCTTGGTTGCCTTGGTCATGAACTCCTGAGCGCCTGGCGCCTCGTGCCTTGTGCTTTCCTCATGGAAGTGCGCGTTGAGGCACGCCTCCACATGGTGCCCGGACACCTCCTTTGTGACGCTTGTTAGATTGGAGGCCCTCCATAGGAGAGCCCCCGAGCCCAACCTGAGATGGGCGCCGGGTGCGCCTTCCTATACGAGAGAGAGGCGCCCCATCAATGGGCATAGGGCTTGAGGTGGCACTGCTGGATGTCCCGTCCTCCTGAGGTCCTTGGTGGAGCAGCTGCTTCTTCTTCTTGGGGATAGCCTCCGGAGGATAGACGACACCTTCGTTGTCTGGGTCCTCGACCACCGCAGCATGGTAGGCGCGCTCGAGAGAGCGCACTACATCCTTCTCTTCGCATGCGACCGTGATGATGCTGTAGCTTCCAAGCATCTTGACAATGTTGTAGCCATGGTGGGTCACATCCATGAACTTGGCCAGGGCCAGATAGCCAAGGATGGCATTGCACGGGAGGTAAATGTGGGCAACATCGAAGTTGATGAGATCGGTGCGGTAGTTGCCGCGGGTGCCGAAGGTGACATGGAGGCGGATCTGCCATATCGGGGTGGTGGAGTTGTCGGTCACTCTTGAGAAGGGCTTGGTAGGCTGCAGCTGGTCGTAGGGCACCTGGAGTCGGTCGAACGTCTCGATGGAGAGGACATTGAGCTCCGCACCACCATCGATGAGTGTCTTGGTGATGAGCATG
The DNA here is from genome assembly GCF_003073215.2 of Triticum urartu. NCBI lineage: Eukaryota > Viridiplantae > Streptophyta > Magnoliopsida > Poales > Poaceae > Triticum > Triticum urartu. The sequence goes on from NC_053023.1 coordinate 354,267,659, forward strand.
TTGCTTACGGTAGGCGAGCAGAGCATTGGAAGGGAACCGGCAGTTGTCGCGCACTTGAGGTGGTCGGAAGAGCTGAAGGTGATGCTGTACTTGGACCACCTGAGTGGGTGTGTTGCCTCGAGCTTGGGGAGGGAGCTACCTCTTGAGCACTACGTTGGTTTTCCCTTGAAGAGGAAAGGGTGGTGCAGTAAAGCAGCGTAAGTATTTCCCTCAGTTTTTGAGAACAAAGGTATCAATCCAGTAGGAGACCACGCGCGAGTCACCTCGTACCTACAAAAACAAAAAAGAATCTCGCAACCAACACGACAAAGGGGTTGTCAATCCCTTCATGGCCACTTGCAAGAGTGAGATCTTATAGAGATGATAATAATAAGATAAGTATTTTTGGTATTTTTATGATATAGATTGAAAGTAAAGATTGAAAAATAAAATAGATTGGAAACTTGTACGATGGAAAATAGACACAGGGGCCATAGGTTTCACTAGTGGCTTCTCTCAAGATAGCATAAGTATTACGGTGGGTGAACAAGTTACTGCCGAGCAATTGATAGAAAAGCGAATAATTATGAGAATATCTAGGCATGATCATGTATATAGGCATCACGTCCGAGACAAGTAGACTGAAATTATTTTGCGTCTACTACTATTACTCCACACATCAACCGCTATCCAGCATGCATCTAGAGTATTAAGTTCATAAGAATAGAGTAACGCCTTAAGCAAGATGAGATGATGTAGAGGGATAAACTCGTGCAATATGATGTAAACCCCATATTTTTATCCTCAATGGCAACAATAAAATACGTGTCGTTTCCCTTTTTGTCACCGGGATCGAGCACCGCAAGATTGAACCGAAAGCTAAGCACTTCTCCCATTGCAAGAAAGATCAATCTAGTAGGCCAAACCAAACTGATAATTTGAAGAGACTTGAAAAGATAGACCAATCATACATAAAAGAATTCAGAGAAGATTTAAATATTGTTCATAGATAATCTGGATCATAAACCCACAATTCAACGGATATCGACAAACACACCGCAAAAAGAAGAGTTACATCAAATAGATCTCCAAGAGAATCAAGGAGAACTCTTTATTGAGATCGAAAGAGAGAGAGAAGAAGCCATATAGCTACTAGCTATGGACCCGAAGGTCTGAAGTAAACTACTGGCACATCATCGGAGAGGCCATGGAGTTGATGTAGAGGCCCTTCGTGATCAATGCCCCCTCCGGCGGAGCTCCGAAAAAGGCCCCAAGATGGGATCTCTTGGGTACAGAAGGTTGCGGTGGTGGACATAGGGTTTCGTGGTGCTCCTGGATGTTTGCCAGGTATGTGAACATATATAGGAGGATGAAGTAGGTCGGTGGAGCAACGAGGGGCCCACGAGGGGGGAGGGCGCGCCCAGGGGGGTAGGCACGCCCCCTGCCTCGTGGCCGCCTCATTGATTGCTTGACGTCCACTCCAAGTCCTCTGGATCACGTTTGTTCCAAAAATCACGTCCCCGAAGGTTTCATTCCATTTGGAGTCCGTTTGATATTCCTTTTCTATGAAACACTGAAATAGGCAAAAAACAGCAATTTGGGCTAGGCCTCCGGTTAATAGGTTAGTCCCAAAAATAAAATAAAAGTGTAAAATAAAGCCCATTAACATCCAAAACAGATAATATAATAACATGGAACAATCAAAAATTAGATACGTTGGAGACGTATCAGAGGGCTGCGTTCACCTCGCGCGTGAACTGCTTGAAAATGCGATGGGAGGCTGGGGCCTGAGCAGCGCCCAGGATGCAAGCGATGGTACGAGGCTGCTGTAAGCCCCCAGCCCCCTCGTCCTGGTGGTGGTCATCGTTCCTTCTTGGTGGTGGCAGCAGCTGGGACGGCCAGCATTTCCTTGAGGACGGTCCTCGCGAGGCTGATCTCTCCAGGCACCCTTACCAGGCTGGCCATGCCAGCGGTCCTCACGAGGCTGGTCACGCCATTCTTGGCGAGGGTTGCGACCGTCCCAGCATCCTCCGCCTCGGCCTCCACCGCGGCCGTAGCCTTGATCGTTGCACTCAGGGCGATGACCGAGGCGCCCATTGCGGATGGCCCTGAGCTCTTGACAGTCGTTGGTGTTGTGGTTGTGTATGTTGTGGAAGACAAAGAACAGGCGGGTGCCCTTGGATGACTCTGGGTGGTCGCAGCCGCGCTTCATTTCTGGCTCGGCCACGAGTACGGCTACTCCCTTGCGCTTCACGTCCTTGGACATGGCCTTCTTGTCTTCTGGTTCGGCCTCCAGGAGCTTGAGGAGGCAGAGGCGTCCCTCCACATCTCTCGCGCGCTTGGTTTCCATGCTGAACATCTCCGGATCTATGCACAGGTCCTCATGTATGGCGAGCTCCTCCTTCATATTGACATTGCGGACGCCATCAGTGAGCGCTAAGATGATGGCTTCATCACCTTGGGGATCTTGAGGCGAACACTGTTGAAGCACTGGATGTACTTTTGCAAGGTCTCTCCCGGCTGCTGCTTGATGCGTCGTAGGTCACCCACCGCCGGCCGACTGTTGCGAGTGCCCTGGAAGTTGGCGACAAAACACTCTCGCATCTCGTCCAAGGAGGAGATCCATCCGCGGGGAGGTTCAGGAGCCACGAGCACACGCTGTCCTTGAGAACCATGGGAAACCAGTTTGCCATAACCTTCTCACCGCCGTTGGCCGCCACGATGCTCAACTCGTAGACCTGCAGGAACTCAGTCAGGTCGGGGGTGCCGTCGTAGCGTGGAGGCAGGTCGGGCTTGAACTTCCCTAGCCAGACGATGCTGCGCAACTCCGGAGTGAACGTGCGGCACCCAGCTATGGTCACGGGAGCCCGACACAGAGGTGGAGCCTGGTCCTGGCACTTGCACGTCACCACCACAGGTGGCACGCGGTCTTGACGTGGCGGTGCTGGGAGCGCACACGCCTCTTCATATGGCCACTACACCACCTGGCAGCTTTCCTCGTCGCGCGTCGGCGCCCTGCGAGGCGGGTCGTGCCGTGGATCCTCATACCTTGGCTCGATCATGGCGTCCTGCCTGGGAGGTGGAGGAGGTGCTCCGTGGGCCACGTCACCCGCGGGGGGTGGTGGGTGAGGCAACGAGGGAGATAGTGCAAGAGACCCTCCGGCGGCGCTGACGACCTCGGCGATGCAGTCCAGCGAGTCCTCGTAGAGGTCGTCGACCGGGCGGTAGCGCAGAAGCTCGCGTGCGATGAGCAGCGCAGCTTGCGCGTTTGCTGGACCATGACGAGCATGGGAGGATGAAGCATCCGGAGTCAGCGACAGGGTGGCGGTGCGTCCATCGCGCCCCATAGAAGGATGCATGACAAAGCCTGCTGCTCATGGCATGTGGGGCCGGTGGCGGCGTTCAGCATGGGCGACGGGCGACGGTGAGGGCAACCGTCGCCCACCGGTATTGTCTAAACGACGCGGGCGGCAAGGGCGGCCCGACGCTCAGCACGAGCTCGACGAGCGTCAGCCATAGGAGCGGTGGAGTGGTGGCGAATCGACCGGTGGAAGAGAGGCTCCGACGCACCCCTACCTGGCACGCCAAATGTCGGATTTCGGGTTCCGTAGACCATTAAGAGGTTCAAACTCTGGGGCGTGTGTGAAGAACTCAACCTCCCCAGTCAGCCTACTTGCTAATCTCTAGTCCTAGCTCAATGAACAGGAAGGAAATGGGACACAACAGTTTACCCAGGATCAGGCCACCTTGCGGTGTAAAACCCTACTCTTGCTTTGTGGTGGATTGGCCTCTAGGGGGTGGTGATGAACTAGTATAGTGGGAGAACAACCTCTAGAGGAGGAGTGTTCTTGAGCTACTTGGAGAGGAAGATCTCCAGGATTCGGATCCCTCTCTATGGTGGTCGCTAGGCCCTATTTATAGTGGCCTTGGTCCTCTTCCCAAATGAAGGCGGGAAGGGATTCCACAACGGCCAAACTCGAAGGGAGACAACTAGTACATCTTATCCTGACAAAAGTAGTCTTCGCCTGCAAAAGCCTCTGGTCATGACGCCATGGTGGGCTCGGAGATGACCTCCGTCCCGCCGTCCTGGTGGTCATGGTCTCATTGCACCGGAATGGAAACCTTTGGCTGATTCCTCGGGACTCCACGCCTGCGCTTGCCTCCTTAGCACCAAAGATGTCTATGCCTGAGGAGGCCGCTCCTCGTGGAGGTCATGGTGTCGTCCGCCTTGTGAGGCTTGGCCATTCACGAAGGTCTTGAGTTGTTGATACTGAAGCTGGGCCATACTAGCCTGTTGGCAATCCACGCTGTTGGCCGCAGGCAAGCAAGTCTGGGTACCCTCGTTCCCAGAACGCCGACATCAGGTGGGCGAGATGTCCCTTAGGCAGGCGGGATCTGCCCACACGACGGCAGCGAACAAGGGAGCGGAGGACCTTCGTCCGCGCCAGCGCCGGCTCGGAGAGGACGGTGCACATAGGCTTCCTCCATCGCCGACGGCAACAACATCAATGCTGCACCTCCTCATCTCCCACAGCGGACGGGATTCAGCCGGATCTGTGACCACCGGTGAGGAGAGAGGTAGAGTGGACACTGTCATCTTGTTTAGATATGGAGAGAGTAAGATAGTGAGATGTGAGAAACCCTATCAAACAAGAGGCTATATATACAATCGAGTAAAAAAACTCTCTCCATAGGAGTGGTTTTAAATAGAATACGGGCGTTCCCGGAAAAAAGAAACGAAAATTGGCGGACAAATTTTTTATAACGTACCAAGAAAGAAAACTCGATCAAAAGCACGCCCCCGCTTCCAGGTCGCAGTTTGTATCGCTCACGTGTGGTCCTCGACCCTCCATTATGAAGTGAACAAATTAAAGGGTCAAATTATTATGTACGTATGTACGCTGCCTCTTCGTGTACAAATGTGCTCCATCGTGTACTTGCGGGTATCTCGGAGGCAGAGTGAGTGCGTGTACATTTATTCTTGTACATCATACTCCATTTATCTCACTTCATATTGTTTGCCACTCCTATGATATTCCTATCCTAGGAACAAAATGTGGCGGTACTAAGTTTGTGTGTGTTGGGAGAACGAGAAATCGACGGTGTGTACGAGTAGTCGCGAGATTCGTCGCGCACACACACGTAGACATAGACATGCATATCCGTGTTTACGTAAAATTCCATCTCCATCTCCAATCATATTTGTCCAACTAGCACATTAGTTATGTTGTTAATTATATACACAACAATATTTATCATCTCTTGTTTGCGGGCATTCAGACCGCTGCCACGCCCTCTCCTGACCAACTCGAACCCTCTTCATCACTCGCGCGTTCTTCCTGCCCGAAACGGCCAGTGCCGCATTCATGCCTGGCCAGAGTGGATGTGATCTCTCACCGGCACCGACATTGAAGCGGCGCGCCGGGTGAGAGAGCGCCGCCCGCGCCGCTTCCCGGTGCACGTGACTGCTCCGCTTTCAAAGGTCGCCACGGCCGGCCACAACATGCATGTAAAAAGTTCTTGGGACTCCGTGCTATAGCTAGTTGTCCTCCCCCTCCTCGTCAATCTCTTCTAGTAGTGTTACTACATGGCGCGATCCATCGACAAGCAGGCGGGAAAGTTATCATATACTCGGTTTGCGGTGAGTGGCATGCTGAGCGACCGTGTGGGGTGGAGTCGTGGAGGAGGGTGAGACACGAACGCGATAGACGTGATTTAAACATTGGTTTTGCTCGATGGCGCGATCCAACGAAACAAAACATTGGTTTCTCTCCGTTTCCATTTTTTCTCCGGAAAACGGAAAGTTTCTACTCCATTTTCATTCCTACACCAAGGTTTCCCCATTACAACATTCCATCAAATACAAAGGAAAACTAATACACATGCTGATGCATCTCAATGATTCACAGATCATAGCAAATATTTACTTCACAACTAGAGACAAAAGTTGTGAGAGTGTGTGCAAAAAAACTACTCATGGGGTCTCTACGCCGTAAATCGTAAACCCTAAACATGATTTAATTACTTGGCTAGGTAAAACCTGTCGAAGGAAAGAAGGTTGGCACCCTCGGATCATACGATGCTTTTGTGCAGTTCCACTAAAATCGAGCTGAGCATCCCTGTTGGCAAAGATATTGAAGAAGTGCGATTAGAATAATAGTACTGGCACCAGTTCATGAGACATAAACTCATCACAAATAGAAGCCAGTAGAAGTAGAGAAAGATCCACATGGAGATGGAGCTATGTGGGGAGCTGCGGCAGTGGAGCAAGCCGACTCCAAAAGGAAGTTGTACCTGGGACATGGGGCTCTAGCTAGAAGGGCAATTGGGAGACGGCATCAGCCCATACCACGGGGACCCCGGATTGGGGCGCACCGACAGTGGGTTTTCTCCCTCACCGCTGTCGACCGCATCTACGCAGAACATCGTCCCCTTCCCCCCAGTGACGGGATCAGGCCGGATCTGTGACCAACAGTGTGGCCATCGTCGTTATATGCTTGTGAAGAGAGAAACCCAAGCAAGCAGGCTTGTAGCTTAGGCTCCTGCTAGTGTATATATAGTGGAGCGATTTTCTTTTTCTCTCCATATCAACCATTTTTTATTGCGTATGTGTCATTGAAGAGTGAAATGCTGGTTGCTTCTTCGGACTAACTTACTATGTGATTTGACTGCTCTTGAGTGGCCTCTACACGTACTCCCCTTACGTGTATGACCGTTCCTGAGGCTCACTTGTACTTATCTCTAATTTCTTGCATGCCACGTGGACATGATGCGCATAGAGTAATTTTGTTACTGCATGTTGTTACGTAGTACTACTAGTACCTACTCCCTCCTTCCGGTTCACTACTAGTACTCCCTCCGTCCTGGCTTATTGGTCCCATCTGTACTCAATTCATGGGGTCTTTTTCCTCAAGAAATTGTCTTTAGCTGCGTATTAATATCGGGAATGCATGCGTGAACAACAAATGATTAAACCTTGCATGCAATGTTTTGACAAAGCATTGACTTGTGAACATGTGAATGTGAGGGACTACAACCTTGTGCATGCATGCAACAATCACACATACACATGGATGCAAAAACACGCACAACGCTATAATGCATGCATGTCCGAGCAAACGGCGGAAGACACATGGTCACAGTCAAGTGCTCAACCTACACGTGCATGCACACACATAATCAGCCAGGGTGAGCTAGTGACCATATAAACACTGGAAAATGTATATATTGAGCGCAATGAGCGTATTATGAAGTCCACTATCCATATTTTTACAAATATACAGTGATAGATAGTGTTTTATCTCATTTCAAATTAAGCCATATTAATCGGAAAGGAGGCAGTATGGACTAGCATTACTTTGTTGTGTCCCGTCAACTTGCCGAATGAGGAGAAGCTTGCAGGACGGGAGAAGCTTCCTGCGGTGGCTCGCAGGACAAGGAGAAACTTTTGACTAATGCAAGATCTCCCTCGCTCAGGCGGTGGACGTGAAACATTTAATTCGGTGTCAGATTGCGAGAAGCATACACGGTACTATTATCATTCTTGTTCGACTTCCCAAAGAGGCGAACAACGAAGCGCAAAGTTTACTAGTACTAGTACTACTACTATAGAGGTATGTACTACTAGGAACCGGATGGTGGAGCGTCTGCACTCTTATTTATTTTAAAATGTGATAGAGCAATCTTCAGCACATTTGGTTCTCTTCGAGGGTTCTCGCATTTGATAATGGAAGTTGATTGCATGGAACACTCGCCACAATTCTTGCTTAATTATAGCTCCTATTCTATTACAAATAGGAGCGCTCGGTAATACTTTCTTTTTTTATTCAACATGTAAACAGGTCAGCAAACCTTGCGGTGCATCTTTTTGCGAACCGTGCTTGGCGCACTTTTAATGTGACCGAAAGCTGGCTTGATGAAACACCTCGCTTCCTTCTTCTTTTTTTGCGGGGTACCTCGCTTCCTAGTGACCAGTCTCTTGGCTGATCGTCCTAAGAATGCTTATATATGAATAAATCCCTCTCATTTACCCACAAAAAAGATTAAACCATATTAACCGAAAAGGAGGGAGTATGGACTAGCACTACTTTTTGCGGTGTCCCGTCAACTCGCAGAACGAGGAGAAGCTTGCAGGTCAAGGTGAAGCTCGCTTACGCCCTCTGTGTCTAGCTCAAGCCTGGTGGCTCGCAGGATGAGGAGAAGCTTTCGACTAATGCAACATAGCCTCGCCCAGTTGGTGGACGTGCAGCAGTTCATTCCGTGTCAGATTGCTAGAGGCATACACTGTAGTACCATCATTGTTCGACTTCACGAAGTGGCGAAGAGCCAAGCGCAAGGTTTAGTAGTACGATTAGTACTACTACTAGAACCCCAAGGTGGAGCATCTGTACTCTTATTTTATTTTATTATCTGATAAAGTACACATTTATTCGGGAGAAGTGCGGAAAATGGCAGCCCAATAGTACTATTAAAAACATAGAACATGTAATGATGATATCAATCAACCATGCTGGAATATATCCTGGCCTCTGTGCAAGCCTGTCTATGTGTTTTCGCTCCTCATCTCTCTCAAGGAACGACGGGTTGGCCATTTTGCCATCAATTGAGATCGGTTTGCTCACACTCTGGTCCCACATGTCAGTGATACGCCAAGAGGAAGTGCATTGACTGACTGGCCATACGCGTACTTGGTTGTGCACCTTCATACTACTCCTCCCTCTGTCATAGTTTACAAGGCGTGCTTCATTCTCATGCATTTATCTTCATGCATTTCCACCACCAGAGAGACTTTAGATGCGGTTGGTTTAATGCTTAATTAATTAGGACATGGTAACCGCAATCAAGTCCACAATTCTCTCTCGATGTACTAGGTGTGTACGCGGAGTGGAGTAAGTGCATGCATGTGTGTACCCGGGGTGGAAGCACTGCATGCATGTGTGTACACATTATTTCCTCTAGTAATAAATGACGTGCTATAACTACAAATGCTATTTTTCAGGCCGATCAGTAGTCGCCTTGGTCCAAGAGATTGTTGAAGCGCGCTCTATAAACAATGACGGAGGGTGTAGTATGAGCGGATTCAAAGAAGAGCGTATTGATGGTTGCTTCTTCCGAGCAACTTACAGTGGGAAAGGTGGGGCTTATGATTTGACTGCTCATTACTCACTGTTAGTGCGGCGCAACGACCGGGCTGAGTCTCCCATGCGGTATTGCACTACTCCCTTCGTTCTTAAACACTATTTGTCTTTCTAGAGATTTCAACGAGTGACTAGTACATACGAAGCAAAATGAGTGAATCTACAATCTAAAATATGTCCATTTGAAATTTATAAAAGATAAATATTTAGGAACGGAGAGAGTATAATATTGTGCATGACACATGGACCCAGATGCTGAAGAGGCTTCTGGCAATGCTATCAAGCTTCCAGCATTTGTTTACATAATTGATGTACTATACAAATAATTTTCCAGCGACATGAAATTGTACAATGCTTTGAGCTTTAAGCTTATGTTTCGTGTGTCTTGCCATCCATGCTCTTTTGGAAAAATAAAAAACTAACTTCCTTGCTAATGCATCTCAATGATTAGCAGATCAGAGCTAATATATACATCACAACTGAAGACAAAGTTGTGAGAAGGTGTTAAATTAAAATTGATCCATGATTTCATTGGCCGCAACTTCCCCCCAACTCTGTCTAAATCAACAATGCATGTTGGGAAAAAAGCTGTCTGGAGCATGCAACATTTTGATCATTTTGTGCAGTTCCACTAAAATAGAGCTGAGTGTCCCTGTTCCAAAGATATTAAGTGTGATTACAATAATAAAGGACTGTTGTCGGTGCAACAAACACTAGGTCTATTGTCCAGACTGTGCACAGGCACGAGAACAAGATTAGGGCATGAGCCCAGATCAGAGTGCAAGAACCCCAGAGATTCGAAGGACCAACATGCAGATCAAAGGGACCAAGATCAAACCAGTGAAGCAGGATATCGTCAAGAGAAAAGCCTCCCTTGTTGGGCAGGCGAGCCTGGCAAGGGGCAAGGTCACCCCCAGGAACAGACAACCAAAGCACCCTGGCAGGGCCTACCGGGCTCACTGAAGCAAAACCACCTCACCAACCACTCTACCACGACTGATGTCTACTATACAACTTTATTCTTGTAGACTCGTGTTGGGCCTCCAAGCGCAGAGTTTTGTAGGACAGTAGCAATTTTCCCTCAAGTGGATGACCAAAGGTTTATCAATCCGTGGTAGGTGTAGCATGAAGATTGTCTCTCTTAAACAACCCTGCAACCAAATAGAAGAAATCTCTTGTGTCCCCAACACACACAATACAATGGCAAATTGTATAGGTGCACCAGTTCGGCGAAGAGGTGGTGATAAAAGTTTAATATTGATGGTAGAAATATATTTTTATAATCTGAATAAATAAAAACAACAAGGTAGCAAATAGTAAACAACCACAAAAACGGTAATGCAATGCTTGAAAATGAGGCCTAGGGTGCGTACTTTCGCTAGTGCAATCTCTCAACAGTGCTACTATAATTGGATCATATAACCATCCCTCAAAGTGAGATGAAGAAATCACTCGAAAGTTCCTATCTAGCGGAGAACATAAGACGGAATTGTTTGTAGGGTATGAAACCACCTCAAAGCTATTCTTTTCAATCAATCTATCCTAGAGTTCGTATAAAATAACACCAAGCTATTCTTTCCGATCGATCTAACCAAGAGTTCGTACTAAAATAACACCAAAGCAAATTCAGATTCGTAATATTCAATCGAACACGAACAACTTCAAAGACTTCCCCAAGATTTCTACCGGAGAAACAAAGAAAAGAACGTGCATCAACCCCTATGCATAGATTACCCCAATGTCACCTTGAGAATCCATGAGTTGAGTGCCAAATATCAAGTGAATCAATACGATACCCCATTGTCATCACGAGTATTCATATGCAAGACATATATCAAGTGCTCTCAAATCCATAAAAGTATTGGGGAAACAGAAAACCAAAGCACCCCAGCTGGACCTACCGGGGCTCACGGAAACAAAACCACCTCACCAACCACTCTACCACGACCCACGTCATTGATCGATGTGGGATCAAGCCGCAAAGTGATTAAGTGGCAGCCATTCGCCAAATGGCAGCCACTTTCTACAGGAGAAACCCTCGGAGGACACACGTCCTGCGACGTGTCAAGCGAGCAGGCCCGAAGCGGACAAGATAGCCGGGCAACCAACAATGTGACATTGAGTGATGCATCTAATGCGCCATGTCAGCCCGCAGAGTTAGGTATGATAGCACTATTTGCTATCTTATCAAAGCGTAATGAATACTTTGCCACTTTGGTAATCCCTTGATCTATAAAAGGAGGCCCATGGAAACCATAGAAAGGGTTGGAAGATTGGATAACTCACACCCCCTGATGTAGGGTAGAACCCTAGTGGCCCGATCTTTCATGGTTGGAGTGGATTCCCTTGAAGAACACAATGAACACGGGGAAGAAGAGAGAGAAATCACAAGGGGAAACACTAAAGAACAAGTCCAATCACATATCCACTAGGCTCAAATCCACACAAGATCCACAAAGGTACAAGAACAACAAAGGGAAAGATACAAGGTAGAGTTCATCTCCAAGAGGAAGTCTTGAGGTCTTCTTCGTGAGGAGGTCTTGAATCCAAGGTGGATCTTCTCCGGAGAGGCACATGGTCTCTCTCTCGATGGAGTAGATCCGTAATTGATGAGCAAAGCTTTATATCTAATGAGCTAATACTTTGCTAACCCTAAAAATGGGGAGGAGGAGGTCTATTTATAGTCTAGGCCATGAACGGGTAAGTGAGGTGGCGGAATGGGTACATGGGCCTCGGCCTGAGTCATGCTCGCACACATAGGCCGGATGATCTGGATGGGGGTCCGGATGATCCGAGCATCGTCTAGATGATCCGGCTCCGCCCTGGAGATTCTGCACGCTTCGACCGTCGGGGCTGTGGGATAACCCGGATGATCCGGGTGGGCGTCCGGATGATCCGGCTCGGCGTCCTGATGTCCGGCCTGACTCCAGCAGCCTCTCCATCTTCTTCTCCTTTCTTATGTCTTCTTTTCCACGCTTCCCTCGCGGACGGTGTAGTCTTTCCTTGGCGCTTGCACTCCTACTTGACATTCATGAAGCTTCGACAATACCTATGCATGCACATGGGAGAAGTGTCAAGTAGTAGACCATCCTCGAAGGGGTCAAGTGAGCACGTGAAAAGGAGATGATTCACCTTTGTGTATGTGAAGTAGATGTCGCATGTGTCACTTGCCAAGCAGGCTCTTGACATTGTGATGTCCATAGGATGCTCCGCATCATCCCTTGCCCCTTGGGAAAGATCCGACCCGGATCGAAATCCAAATCACCATGGGAAAGAGATGGCGTCACCATGTAGGAGTGGTCAATCGCCAAGTTCTCGTCATCTTGAATCTCAAAATGGGCACTCTCCAATGTCGCACCATCTTGGGATTCCTTCAAAATGAGCATGCACAACAAACACTTGGAAAAACAAATGGGGTTAGCGTTAGTGCAAAACCAAGCATTCAAGCGGTGATTCACCCAACAAGTGCCTTCGCCATGCAAGGCATATGGTTTGACAAAGGATGTGACATGGAATGTAAGCATACAAATTGAGCACAATCAAGGACATCATGGAAACAAGTATGCAAATGGGAGGTCGAGATGAAAATATGTTTGACAATTGAACAAGCATCTACCTCAAGGTCATAGCAAGCATGCATAAAGCGCTCAACAAACGGTCGATGGTAGGCATAGGAAACATTCACCACACCAAATAAAATGAAGTGTCTAAACACATGGTCAAGTGCAAGACAATCCAAGCATAACGTGCATAGGGTGTAGTGAAGATAGTGTGGCACACAACACAATAGAAATAGCACTTGTTCATCATGTGTGAGGCAATCAAGTCAAGCATGTGACAAGCAATGGGACATGGCATATGTGAAGAAATGATATTGTTGCAACCAAGAATATGATAGGAGCAAATAATCCAAGAATTGGATGCAACACACAAGGCATATAGGTCATGTCGAAGCAAGATCTCTAACATGTGTGCAATTAAGTGGTCCAAGATGAACAATAAGTCTCATGGCGCAAGCAACACAAGTAGTATGATATGCAATATCCATGTCAAGAAAGATGTCACCTTGAAGGCGTGACCTTGTGCATTCTTCACAATGCCAAAGCACAAGCAAGTGCGATGTAGAATCGTTGTGGTAGAAGGTGGTTCTCTCCCATGAGCTCGAATAGTCAACTCATGTGAAGTGGAAGTCAACATGATGTCCAAGTATCCTACACATGCACAAAAAACAAAGAAAGTATGCGCATTGTAGATAAGCACATTATCCATCATGATGGTTCTCTTCTCTTGCACATAACAATTAGAAGCACAAGTGCATGAATAATATGATGCAATAATGGATATAATCATGGCACTAGGTATATGGTGCAAAGATGTAAGACAAGCATGCTTCACAAGAATTATGTCAACATCTCCAAATATATGCGAGAATGCTATGGGGGAAAACTCATTATCAAGACTAAAGGCATAGTTGCACTCAATACATGGAAAATCATCTAGCATGAGCGAGGCAACATATGGAGATATAGGACAAGAAGCAATAACAATCATTTGCAAATCATTGTAATGGTTGTCATCAACCGTATGAAATGAGCAAGTATGAATCATTGGTGATGCAACATAAGCAAGCATAGTAATCAAGTTGTGCAAACTAGTGGAGCGAAGATGCAACACACTAGAGGAAATCATGGCAATCATGTCATGTTAGCAAATAATAGGCATAGACAATGCACATGACATATCACAAGCACGAACACAAAGCAAGGTCATAGTATCATCATAGGGATCTTCTCTCCTAGGGAAACATGGCAATAACAGGCAATATCTCCACCAAGCTTGCAAATACACATACAAGTATGAGAATCAGTCATCATGTGTAATGCAAAGCATGGGTCACAAATGCATGGCAAAGGCATAGGAATGAGCATATCATGCAAAGTGAATATGGCAAGATGGGCATATAATATGTAATGGATAATAACCCATAACCATGTGAGGGACATGTAGAATAAATGCGCGAAGTCTTTGCATGAAGAGAGCGGTGGGAAAGACAATCCATGGGATCCCAAGCCATCGTTGCTCTCTAGAGCTCGTTTTGTCAACTCATGGGATTGTGAGGCTGACAAGGAAGCATGGGTACCTACACAACAAATACACAAGCGAAAGAAATTGTATTTGTGGTAAATGTACACATCATCCATCATGATGTGTATGTGCATGTGTGAGTTAGCACAAGATAAGCATCGCTCAAAGAAATTTGATGCATGGTATAAGAACATGGCATCCATCATGAAAGAATAGTTATTGTGTATAACACGATGGGGAGACAAATTGAGCATAGTAGTTTATGGCACAACATGATCATGTTCATTCATGGGGAGCATATTGTGCACATAATTATGAGGATCATGCAATGGATAGGATGAATCAAAATCTCCTAAAATGTATGAGGAAACTATGGGGGTCTCCTCAGGAGCAATATCAGGAACATTATGTGGAGAAAATGGACAACATCCAAAATAATGCATATCCGAAGCTAGGTGGTCATGGAATGGCATATGAGATAAATGATGCAAAGTTAGCATGTCAATATCGTCACAAGAGAAACAAATGCCAATAATCATAGGCTTGTCATCTATGCCATAAGTGCAAATTGGGTTTATTTTAATGGCATCTGCATAGTCACTACGAAGAGATTGCAAATGTGACGTTTGATTGATATCATGCATAGCACATGACAAGTCAAGCTGATAGGCAAACATGATGTAACCTAAAGAATTGTCACAAGAAATCCTATGCAACATGGCATCACAGCTAATAGACTCCACATGGAAATCATCAAACTCATCATAAATGGGTAAATCATCGCATGGGGAAGTCGCACTAGCATGAAGCATGGTAATAGGTTGATCAACATCATGCAAGCAATCAATGTCAAGAATGTCCACTAGTGGGACTAGAGCATCACCTTCACCTATGTTACCGTTGTCATTCCACTCAAGTGGTGTAGGTGAGGCGGGGAAGACCAAATGGTGGTCAGTATGATCATCTTGATGGAACCTTGTGGGGGTGCATCATATTCCATCATGGCCATCGTCTTGTCTAAAGGAAGGACGTAGTCATCACGAATCGACGCGTCAACATCTATGGGACCTAGCACCAAATGATAAGACATAATAGAGGTAGAGGCTAAGTCGTTAGAAATCAAAGTGGCCTCACATGCCGTATCAACTTCCTCACTCTCTTTATGTGGTGGTTCACTCACTCCCTCGAAATAGGTGCACTAAATATCACGTATGGTGGAGTCACTCGTCTTACTCATGTAGTGGGGGTTGTGGCTCTCCTCACATGGGAATTGGGGAAACACATCATATATGGGGCTAGTGGTGAAGTCACTCTCACTCTCAATATGGTGGCACAAGTCACTCAAGTCATCGTACTTCGCCGTGGTCGAAGGGAAAATCCCATGTTCAACCATCTCATCATCGTCGCCGTGGATGAAGGCCGAAGATGGCACATCATCACTCTCGCCTTCAAAGATGGAAGCATCATCCTTGATCGACACCACGTCATTCGCCTTCAAAGCTTGGCCTCAAATGGTTCCGTAGTCATAGTCAACGCTGCACCATCTTAAAAAAGAGTCGAAGTTGACTCGACATCATCAGTGCCATAAAGAGGGATGGCGTTGAAGTCAAACTTGGGAGCATCATCTTGGAGCTCGTCGGGCTTGGACATCTTGGTGGTACTATCCTAATGCTCGCCTTCTTGGAGATTGGTCTTCGAGAAGTGTGCTTGTGGTGGCGAAGCCTTGGCATTCATGAGTTCATTTTCCGCCTTGAGAGGACCAATGTAGTTGTCGTCGAGGGACTTGTAGTTCTCGAGGAAGATAGTCTTGGAGATGTCGTTGTTCAATCCCATCATGAAGTAGAAATTCATCGAAATGGGGTCGTCCACATCGGCTCGTCACAAGGCATTCTTCATCTCCTTGAAGTACGTGTCAATGGACTTGGATCCTTGGATGGTGTTCTCCAATTGGCGTAGAAGTTGTTCTGTGTAGGTTGGAGGCACGAACTCTCGCCACATAGCTTTCTTTGTCTTGGGCTAACTCATGTCGTAGCTCTCCGAAAGTGTGTGAAGCCACCATGTCGACGCGTAGTCATGGAAGTTTCTTGTGGCGCACTTCACTTGATCTTCGGGATGAACTTGATGTAGCTTGAGGTAGTCGTCCATCAAGCGCCCCCACTGGAGATACTCCTCGGGTTCTTGATCCCCACAGAAAGGAATCTTGTGGTTAGTGTCGAGGTCGTAGTAGCTCGTGGAAGTCGCGGACTTGAGCTTGGGGAGCTTCTCTTGAGCGTAGTCTTGGGGTGCTTGTTGGCGAAGATGTCATATGTCCATAGGTGAAGATCCCTTGAAGTCGCTTGGCAAAGATGCCAAGGGGGGTGGTGAAGTCATTGAGCGGTTGTTGGTGTTGAGCTCTTGACCTTCACGTTCTTGTCGGTGGTGGTGTCGATGCTGATGTGATCTTGCCGGAGATGGTAGCTTAGAAGGATGTGCACGTGAGCGTTTCCACGAAGATGAGGAAGATATCTTGTAGGACTTGATGAGGGCCTTGAGCTCTTCCATTTGAGCTTGCATCTTGGCGTCGGTGTAGTTTTTCTTGGCATCGAACTCGTCGTTGTTGTAGACCAAAGGAGGTGAAATGCCTTGCCTATCAATCACAAGACTCAAGTAGAGGTGAGTAGGAAATGACATAAACAATACCAAGTAACCTTTTCCCAAAGTTGAGGATGTATCCCGTTTCACTCAATGTGAAATGAAAGAATAGTGGAATTGGTACCGGACTTGTTCACTCACACCTACAAAGTAAAGCATATGGAGTGGCTCGGTGAGGATAGTGTCACAAAAATTTGATGCAAAATGTTAGAAAGAGTCAATAATGTTGAAAGAGATTCACAAATTCGCAAGTGAAACAAGTAGACCAATAGCAAAGAATGGCACATGGAAACGCACACACAGATAGATAAATGGTGTTGTGCAACCAAGGAATGAGCACAAAATGTGGAATCCATGGAAAATGCTCGTGTTGCACAACTCAAGAGAGACGCTAGCACGATTTCTCAATAGGCGGATACGACACTTGTGCACAACCTATAGGAGACAAAAATGAAATGACTTCTACCCCAAGTATGCTATGTATATATGGTTCCCGGTGTTATGATCCGAGATGATCAGATTTGAAAATCTTATTTTCAATGCGGTATGATGCCATGGCTCTTGTTTAATTACAAGCTTTTTTCTCTTTCTCTTTTGCTTAAAAGCTTATTCTTTTTATTGATATGGCCACAATCCGAAATGCACAAACCAAGATAGCAATTGTGTATATACGGGAACAATCTTGTGACACAAGGGATGATATGATGATACCAATATGATATGGTATGTATGCAATGGAATGGTGGATCACTAATGTGCACAAGTAACGTTGCCGGCAATACTCAAATGGCTTGTCTCGATAGGCAAGTAACACAAAATGCTCTAGGGGCTATCAATGCAATTGCAAGGGGGATATACAATGATGTCGTTGAGGTTACCGTCGAAGGTTTCTCGTTTGTAAGCCACGAACGGATGATGGTGAAGTGGTCAAAGTAGATGACGACCTCGTGGGATGATGAGTGGCGGTGTTGTCGGTGTCGAACCATTCCTAATTAGCTGAAACACCTTAAGAAACGAAAAAACCGCGAACTCATAATCTCAAACGTCAAATGTGAAATGGTGGTAGTGGAATGCGGTGGTTGTTGCGGAAGTATTGGTGGGAACCCAGTCAAAATAGTTTCAGGTGGTGGAAGGGTATGATGGGCTATACACGGTTTCGGAGTTGAAAGCACGGTCCCTAAGTAGACGAAACACCTTAGGAGACACAACTCACAACACAAACAAAATTGGGTTAAGTTGTGGTGGCGGAAGTGTATGGTGCGCAAGGTTATGCAGAAGTGGTGATGGTGGTTGGTGAAGAAGCAACCGTCCCTAAGTAGCCGAAACACCTTAGGAGACTCAAGTCACAACTCAAACAACCACATATGCAATGGGGATCAAAATGGGTTAGGTTGCGGAAGTCGGTGGTGGTAATGCAGATGATATGGTGGTGGCCCTAGGAAAAGATGCCAAAGTTCCAAAAATTTGATGGAGTCAAATGGTGATGGTCAAGAGCTTCGAAACGAGCTAAAGAACATAAAAAACGGACTCCAGGTGAATTAGTTATGGCCGAATAAATTTTTTAGCATAATCAGTTTCAGGGTTAACCGGACATCTGGGAGTAGGTCCGGAGGATCCGGGTTCGTCAACCGGATTTCAGTCGTCTGGGGTGTCCGGACATCCGGGTGATGGTCCAGCTGATCCGGGTGGATCCGGATGATGCGGGAGCACTTTCGAATGATCCGGGCAGGTCAGACTGCTCGGGATTTCCTCTCGGGGATGATTTTTTGGGCGGAAATTGGATGATTTCAGGGAAAAATTGAGGAGATTTTGTGGATGGAAGGTGGGGAAACTTGTGCAGATGCTAGATCCACTCGAAACCAAGCAAACCGATGGATCCAAATCAACAAAATATCATCAAACCAACAAATCACAAAAAAAATGGGGCTATTTTTGGTGCGGATTTTCGAATTCAGGACGAAATCATAGAAAACAAGGCTAGTAAACGGTGGGGGGACTCCAAATTCGTGATAAACGTGGCTCATGATACAAAGATGATGTAGGGTAGAACCCTAGTGGCCCGATCTTTGATGATTGGAGTGGATTCCCTCAAAGAACATGATGAATACGGGGAAGAGCGGAGAGAAATCACAAGGGGAAACACTCAAGAACAAGTCCAATCACACATCCACTAGACTAAAATCCACACAAGATCCACAAAGATACAAGAACAACAAAGGGAAAGATACAAGGTAGAGTTCATCTCCAAGAGGAGGTCTTGAGGGCTTCTCCGTGAGGAGGTCTTGAATCCAAGGTGGATCATCTCCGAAGAGGCACGCGGTCTCTCTCTCGATGTAGTAGATCCGTAATGGATGAGCAAAGCTCTAGCTCTAATGAGCTACTACTTTGATAACCCTAAAAATGGGGAGGAGGAGGTCTATTTATAGTCTAGGCCGTGAAGGGGTAATTGAGGGGGCGGATGGGTACATGGGCCTCGGCCTGTCGGGTTTCGGGTTCCGGCAGACCCTTGAGGTTCGAACACTGGGGTGTGCGTGGAGATTTCGCCTTCTACCTACCTGCACCCCTCCGCCTCGCTAAGATCTAAGCTATGGAAAGAACAGCACAAGAGACACAGGGTTTATACTGGTTCAGGCCACCGTTGTGGTGTAATACCCTACTCTAGTGTGTGGCATGGTGGATTGCCTCTTGGGCTGATGATGATGAACAATACAAGGAAGAACAGCCTCGCGAGGGTCTATTCTTGGCTGGGGGATGAACTGCTAGGAGGAGTTCAGTCACCCTTCTCTCTCTCTCTCTCTCTCTCTCTTGCCGATCTGGTCTCCTTCTATCCTCTCTGATCTCTTCTCTCAGCTCATTTCCCCTCTCTCTACCCTGGGGGTGGCTAGTCCTATTTATAGGCAAAGGCCCTGGGCCTCTTCCCAAATATTAAGCGGGAAGGGCGCCAACAATTGGCCATTTTGAAGGGGAACATCGGGTACACTTATCCTGACTAATGTTGGTCCTCGCCTGCCAAAGGCTTGGGTGGTGACGCTAGCTTGGGCTCCACAATGACTTCCTCCCTGCCGTTGGGCTGGTCTTGGTCTCGTTGCACCGAAACGGGTGCCTTTGCTTGATGCTCTCGCTTGTGCTTGCTCCCTTTGCACCAAAGAGGAAAGGAGGACGCTGCGCGGGCTGGGCACCTCGTGAGGTACCCCGCCTTGATCTCTCCGCCTCCTCGCGAGCCAGCCTGATGAGGCCGTGCCTGAGGAAGCTCTGTGTCATCCAACCCGCGAGGCTTGGCCCTTCGCGAGGGTCTTGGGTCTGTGTTGATGAAGATGGGCCGTGCTGGGCCCCCTTTGAGCCACGCCGCAGGCCGCAGGCAGGCAAGTCTGGGGACCCCCGTTCCTAGAACGCCGACACGGCCCGAGTTATGCGCGCATGCATAGGCCGGATGATCCGGATGCAGCTCCGGATGATCCGGGCATCGTACGGATGATCCGGGACCTCGTACGGATGATCTGGCTACGCCGGGCAGATTCTGCACGCTTCAGCCGTCGGGGCTGTGGGATTACCCGGATGATCCGGGTGGGCGTCCGAATGATTCGGCTTGGCGTCCGGATATCCGGCCTGACTCCAGCAGCCTCTCCATCTTCTTCTCCATTCTTCCGTCTTCTCTTCCACGCTTCCCTCACGGACGGTGCAGTCATTCCTGGGCGCTTGCACTCCTCCTTGACATTTGTGAAGCTCCGACAATACCTATGCATGCACACGGGAGAAGTGTCAAGTAGTATACCATCGTCGAAGGGGTCAAGTGAGCAGATGAAAAGGAGATGATTCACCATTGTGTATGTGAAGTAGATGTCGCATGTGTCACTTGCCAAGCGGACTCGTGATGTCCATAGGATGCTCTGCATCACCCCCGTACACCCATAGCCATTGCTGCCTCGAAGCAACCCTGCCGGGCAAGTGTACTACGCTCCGCCACCGACTTTCCACCATCAATCCACCAAAGCAGGTGTAGGATTTTACGCCTCGCGGCCACCTGAACCTGGGTAAAATTGCCTGTGTGAATTATGTCATGCTGCCCCACGCTCGTCTGATCTTTGCACAACGCATCGCCCCCTTGCCAAACCAGCAAGGGGCCTCCTAGTCCCATAGGTGGCCGTGGTTTCCCATGACATCTTTGGCGCGCTAGGTAGGGGGCTCGCTTGCGCGAACCTGAAGGCGTGTACTGCGCGTCGACTTCATCACCATCTTCATATTTGACGACGCCATCATCCATGGAGCCCAAGAAGAAACCCCATCCTTCAGCTCACCCATCCACCTCGAAGGCTCTGCCGCCCGCGGCCTCCAGCGCTGCGGTGGGTGCGGATGCACACGAAGACGCGGACGCTGCTGGGGAGTAGTCAGAGTAGGCGGCACCGTCACCACTTCCCCCACGGCCGACGCGGGAGCAGGAGGCGCCGGAGGAGAGCAGCATCAACAACACCCTGACGGCCATGCTCCCCATGGTACGGGTGAAGGGGTTACTCCATCTTCGCCCCTTTCCCCCACCGACGGGCACATTTGCAGCAACGGCGCCCGGACCGGGGCAAATCGCCGCCCTCCGGCCGCTCCCACCACAGGTGCAGCCACCGTGCGTGCACCCCCTTCGGGACGGGTTGACCAAGCCGCTGCGACCAACGGAGCCACTAGCCATCGAGCGCCTTCGCCACACCACGACCAAGTAGTCGCCCCGCAATAGCAGCGGGGGCGTAGTACTGCCGCCACCAGCACCGTCAGGAGCCACATGACGGCACGATCGACTTCATCATCATCCATGTCAAGTACGGCTTCGGAGGCCATGGCGCGGGCCCAGCTGCTGCTAAAGTTTCCGCTAGCAACTGAGCAGATGGACGAATGGTGTGCCACCATCGAAAGCCTGCTCGGTTTTGCTGAAGCTGGGGGCTCACGGCGAGCTGGCCCTCCATGACCTCCCCAAGCGACAGCAACAGCCCATGCTCCTGACCGCATGGAAGGGGCCATCCCCACGTGTACAGTCCCCGCCACGGCAGCCAGCACGAGCCCAATAGAATCAAGACCCCGATGACGTCCCTTTACTCATGAGCTACGGCAAGTCCGTTGGCCGTCCGTTCGCACGTTCAAGCCAGAAAATACCCGAGAAGTATGATGGGAGGTTGAACCCGGCAGAGTTCCTGATCATCTACACCATCGCTGTTCAGGCTTCCGAGGGAAGAGATGAGAAGGTGTTTGAACACTACTTCCCTTTGGCGCTCAAGTCCAATGTGAGGTCTTGGTTGATGCACCTATCGGAGAACTCCATTTCGTCAAGGGCTAACCTGTGCCACGAGTTCATTGGCGCCTTCACGGGTGGCCATCAAGAACTCGACAGGCCTAGTGACTTGCAACTTCACTAACAGGAGGAAGGAGAAACCCTCTGTAAGTATTTACAGAGATTCAGCAAAGTTCATAGAAATATCCCAAATATCCATCTAGCAGCCGTAATACCTGCCTTCCAGTCCAATGTGCGCAACCGACATATTCGTTCCAAGATGAACGTACGGTTGCCCAAGACTGTGAAGGAGCTTTACACTCTGGTAGATAAGTGTGCTCGGATGGAGGAAGGAAGGAAGTTGCCCGGAGAGGAAGATTGCACCAATGTTGATTCAGAGGATGAGGATGAATCAACTAGTCAGAAGAAGAGCAAGAAGCATAGTAAGAATCGGAGAGATAAGGTAGATGGCTCTTAAAGGATCAGGTACGCCTAATACCGGCAAGAAGACCGAAGATGAGGCCCCGGCAAGGAAGCTGTTGTGTGCACTGACTGCCAGGAAGCCGCTAAAGCCGAGAAAGCCGGGAAAGGTGATGGGCCATACTGCAACATTCACCGGACCAAGGGCCATGACCTTCAGGAGTGGTACCAGGTTGAGCAGCTTGTCAAGAAATCGAGGGCAGAGTATGAGAAGCATGATAAGGAGAAAGGTTAGAATGTTCCTAGCGGTAATGGCCGAGGCGGTGAAGTAAATTGCCCCGGCAAACCCTTTTGGAACCAAGTAAAGCCCGCCAAAGGTCGAGAGAAGGAAACCTATGATGACGAGAGTGATAGAGGGGATGAAGTGGAAACTAGTGAGCAGGAGATTTAGAAGGCTACAGATGCCCTATGTATTGATGGAGGTTCATCTCTGCACACTTCTCACCGCCAACTCAAACGGTGGGCACGTGAAGTCAATGTTGTAGAACCAGCGCCAGAGGCCCGAAAGCTGCTCAAATGGTCTCGCATTCCCATCATCTTTGATGAGGAGGACCATCCTAGCCGTACCACCGCGGTAGGGTGTTTTCCATTGTTGGTCTCCCCAACAATTCGCAACCTCAAGGTCACAAAGATGTTGGTGGACGGCGGGGCCGGATTGAATCTGATTTCCCCAGCAGTTATCAGCAGACTTCAGATATCAGAGGAAGAGCTAGAGGTTACCGGCATGTTTCAAGGAGTTAATCATGGCAGGAGTTATCCTAAGGGAAAGATCATGTTGCCAATAATGTTTGAGGGGAAATCTGAACTACCGGACTGACAAGATTGTGTTTGATGTGGTTGATCTCCCCCTGCCGTACAATGTGATTCTTGGATGCCTGGCCCTGGCTAAGCTCATGGTGGCATCTCACTATGCCTACAACACCTTGAAGATGCCTAGTCCACTAGGAGTCATCACCATCCCATCAGATGAGAAGGATGCAATTATTTGTGTGGACAAGGTGTACCATGACGCGGTCATGACAGAGACAGCGGCAGCGACAGCTTCCACCAAGGAAAGTAAAGGAAAGAAGAGAGATTGTAGGAGCTCCGGCAAAGAGTCCGGGAAGCATGCCCCCACCGAGTGCATGTCACCCGTTGACGACGTGCCGGAGTGTTCTAACAGCAAGACATCCAAAGTTGTTGCACCCCAAGTGAAAAAGGTCCCGGCAGGGCTGGCTGGCATTGATGGTACTTTCACTATCAGCGCCACCCTTGATGACAAATAGGAAAGCATGCTCGTTACCTTCATGTGGGAGAATATCGATGTGTTTTCCTAGCAACCATCTGATATCCCCGGTGTTCCCAGGGAGGTAATCAAGGACCACCTTGCTTTCTGCCCACATGCCCGACCTGTCAAGTAGAATGTCCGGAAGCAGGCCTTGGAGAGGCAACAGTTCATTGCATAAGAGATCAAGAAACTTGAGGCAGCTGGTTTGGTCAGAGGAGTACTACATCCCATGTGGTTGGCAAGTCCAGTAATAGTCTGGAAGGCTAATGGAAAGTGGAGGCTTTGCATAGATTTCACAGATCTCAACAAGGCTTGCCCGAAAGTCCCATTTCCCTTGCCGCGTATCGACCAGATTGTGGATTCCGCTTCAGGTTGTGATTTTCTCTCCTTTCTGGACACCTCCTTTGGATATCACCAAATCTTCATGTCCAAGGAAGATGAATAGAAGACATTGTTCATCACTCCATGTGGTACGTACTGCTTTGTCCGCAAGCCATTCGGATTGAAGAGTGTTGGGTCCACTTTTGCAAGGGCAATCTAGATTGGTTCTGAGCCACAGTTGCATAGAAACATAGAAGCCTATATGGATGATATTGTGGTCAGGACCAAGGATTTGGAGGAGACATTTAATAATTGGTGCAAGATCAATCTGAAGCTCAACCCGGAGAAGTGTGTATTTGGTGTTCCCTCTGGCTAGTTGCTCGGGTTTTTTGTATCCCATCGCGGGATCGAAGCCAACCCTGACAAGATCAAGACCATCAAGCAAATCCATGTGCCAAGGAAAGTTAAGGATGTGAGGCGTCTGACAGGATGTGTTGCCGCGCTAAGCAGATTTATCTCCAAGTCTACCGAGTGCGCCCTGCCGTTCTTCAAAATTTTGAAGAAGGCCGTCCTTATGAAGTGGACCCCTGAAGCGGATGCAGCTTTGAAAGAATTGAAGGCCTACTTGTCCTCTGTGCTTACCTTGGATGCTCCCAAATCCTAGGAGCCGTTGTTTCTATACTTGGCGGCAACCAACCAAGTGGTCAGTGTGCCTTGGTAGTGCAGTGAGAAGTGTATGAGGCAAAAAGTGAGCAGAGACCGGCAGAATCAGCGAAGGATCAGGACAGCAATGAGCATGGCAACGAGAACAACCCCAAGGACATGGCAAGGAAGAAAGTGGTGCAGCACCAAGTGTACTGTGTTAGCTCCCTGTTACACGGGGCTAGATCGAAGTACTCTGACGTGCAAAAGTTGATTTTTGGTTTCATCATGGCCTCAAGGAAACTGTGCCACTACTTTCAAGCCCATGAGATCACATTTGTTACTCGCTTTCCGTTGCAAAGGATACTCCGAAACCCTGAGGCTACCGGCAGAATAGTGGAGTGGGCTTTGGAGTTATCCAACTTTGCTTTGAAGTTTGAGAAGACATAGACTATTCAGAGCGGGGCGTTGGCAAAGTTTATTGGAGAATGGACGCCAACCCTTGATGAGGAAGTGACAGAGACAACTATCCCTGGCAAGGAATCGCCCCAAGAATGGATTATGTATTTTGATGGTGCTTTTTCCCTAAAAGGTGCGGACAAGGTGCAGGAGCTAGCGTGCTTCTTGTCACCCCCTCCGGGGAGCACTTGAAGTACGTTGTCCAAATGCATTTTGCCCGGGAAGAAGCCACCAACAATAGAGCTGAGTATGAAGGGTTCCTTTGTCGGGCTCAGGATTGTAGCTGAATTGGGAATTAGTAAGCTGATCATTTGAGGATATTCATGGTTTGTGGTTAGACAAGTCAACAAAGATTACCAAAGTCCATTGATGGAGGCATACGTTGACGAAGTGAGGAGATTGGAGGAGCGCTTTGATGGATTGCAAACAGAGCACGTACCCCGTGCGGAAAATAGCATAGTTGATCATCTGTCAAAGTGTGCTGCATAGAACCTTCCTGTGGAACCAGGGACTTTTGTTCTCAATCTCACTCAGCCCTCCGTATCCCCAGAAACAATGGCCTGGAAGAGGAGAAAGTTGGACTATGGTAAGCCTCTCCTGGTAGAGCCGTCCGCTCCCGGCAGAGACCCTGCCAGAAACAACTCCTCACAGCCTACAGGACCACCCCCTCCAGCCGGGCCCATGGACCCAGCGAACGAGGCTGGTGCTCTCGTAGCTGAGGAGGTGCCGCTACTCCTTGTTGCCGAGCCCTAGGCTCCAACTTGGGAAAGGCACGTTGTCCACTTTCTCCAAACCGGAGAGCTTCCTGGCGACCAAGATGAAGCTGAAAAAGTAACCCGGAGGGCCGATATGTATCAGTTTGTCGATGACACTCTATACAGAAGGAGGCCCAACAATGTGAAATTGAAGTGTGTCTGTCAGGAAGAAGGAAAGGAACTGCTGGCAGAGATTCACAGAGGAATGTGTGGCTCCTATATTGGATCAAGGGCATTAGTTGGGCAAGCATTCTGGCAAGGATTCTATTGGCCCACAGCCCGCCAAGATGCGGTCGAGCTAGTCACGAAATGTGAAGCCTGTCAGTTCCATTCTAGGAAAACACACCTGCCTGCCCAAGCTCTTCAAACAATCCCTCTATCATGGCCATTTTTGGTCTGGGGGCTCGATATCCTCGGCCCCTTCCCCTGAGCAATCGGGGGCTTTGAATTCTTGCTTGTTGCCATCGACAAGTTTACAAAGTGGCCAGAAGTGACTTCTGTGAGAAAGGTAACTGCTCAGTCAGCTATCAAGTTCTTGAAAGAATTGGTGTGTCATTTTGGTTTTATGTCAAGGATCATCACTGACAACGGTACCCAGTTCACGAGCCGTGCCTTCATGCAATATGTTCATGCCCTCGGATGCAAGATCATATTTGCCTCTATGGCACACCCTCGGAGCAATGGACAAGCTGAGAGGGCGAATGCTGAAGTGCTACGCGGACTTAAGACAAGAACTTTTGATACGCTGCAGAAGCACGACATGCGGTGGATTGAGGAGCTTCTAGTAGTTCTTTGGTCCCTTATAACGACACCAAGCCGAGCTCCCCGACAGACTCCCTTCTCCCTGGTCTACGGGCAGAAGCAGTTATCCCCAGGAACTCATTTACGGGTCACCTAAATTGCTTGCCTACGATGAAGTAGCGCTAGATCACCGCTGGCATGACGACACTATGCTACTCGAGGAGAACCGGCTCCGGGCTGCTACTCGTGCTGCTCGCTACCAGTAGGACCTGCATCGCTATCATAGCTGTAGGGTTCACGCTCGGAGTTTTGTGGAAGGTGACCTTGTCCTTAGGCGCGTTTAGTCTGCCAAGGGTACAAACTAGTTGTCACCGAAGTGGGAAGGCCCTTACCGGGTAGTACGAGTCACCAGATCTAGCGCATTCCGTCTAAAGATCGGAGAAGGCACTCAGTTGCAAATCTCATCGAATATTGAGCATCTCTGCAAGTTCTACCCGTAAGGCGCGGCTGTCGGGCCCTTCCCGGTAGCCACCCTTTTGTACAGGCCTTGCCTCAGTTGCATGTAACCCCTTGTACAAAGCCGGCATGATGACCACGTGCAAGAGAAAAAAAGAAGCATTGTGGGGGAGCCCGACCAAGATCTACATGCATGCATGATCATTCCAATACCACTGCATACGCATTTCATGAGCACTACATATGCATCTAGATAGGATTGCATCCTACATTGATTTTCATCTGCATGGAGCTGCAGGTTCCTGCCGTGAACTTGGCTTCGAGAAGGAGATACGGAGATTGCCCGGCACAGCCATCCCCAGCAAGCCAGCTAGATAAGTTCTACCTCTTGTCTGTCAGTGTTCTGTAAGCTATAACTTGTGCATAAGAAAGCCTCGCCACTCTTTTCGAGACTTAGGCGCTCCCATCCTTGACTTGAACGTTGCTTCGGTCAGGATGGTCGCAGTAGCCTTTGGTAAAAAGAAGTTGGCGGGGGGCTGGTCCTTCTGTCTGTTCCCCGGCAGATGCAGCTCTCTGGCAGACAAAAAGGGTATCTACAGGATAGCTTGCCAGGGAAAACTCGTTTATTTCTATTAAAGAGGCATCTTACCGCTGCATGGCCATACACATGCAAGAGTTCCTGGCAAGGTTCATCTTTTTTATTAATATGCTAATACAAGTACAAGTACAAGCATTACAGAATACAGACATCGACTCGAGAGATTACATTATTTGAATTAAAATTTGGCATGTGCCAGCAGATTTAAGATTGGAAAAAGATTAGTGCCCCGTTACGCCTTTGCCCTTGTCCATCTCCCTTAGGGTATTACAGGGAGGGAATAAAGAAGCAAGAGGCGTAGTTGGCTTGGATCCGGCGCCTCCCCAGGATCAAGAATACACCATTCCTTGGGTGGGAGGGAGTGGCTGGAGGGTAGGAGGGATGGTGGCGCTGAAGGGAGCCCTGACGGGGGTAGAGGAGTCACCAGCAAATGCGAGCCGTCAGAACCACCACCCCTGTTCTTGGAGTGTTGTGGGTTGCTGCTACCTCCCGTACCGCTGCCGTTTGACAATCCTGTCGCGGCAGCCGTACCAGGCACCATGCTCTCCGAAGGACTCCCCACAAAGAGCATGGTCGTCCCCAGTGGCCCTGATATCAGAAGCCACCATGCGCCCAGAAGACGTGACCAGGGGCAAAGAGCCCTCTTGTACGACAGAAGGACGACACCCAGGAGGTGCTAGATTTGCCTCAACTAGCAACAAATCTCTTCCATGGCTCCTCCCTAGTGCCACAAGGAGAAGAAGAATGGGGAGCAATCGACTACCACGCGCCATGCCTGCCTTGAGCCCCGACATGGTGTCGTTCACATCCCCTCCCACTGAAGCCAAGGCCACGGGCGGCCCGCGGCAAGCATGCCAGGGTCGCCACCCCCAGCGTTGTCACCGCGCCACCCGAGTCTCCCTTTCATATCTAGGGAGGAAGGCTTCAAGATGAAGCCCATTTGCTGTCCCCAAGCTCTCTCCCTCAGCATAATCAGTGGAAGCAGAATATAAGTAGAGGAGGTGACTCTGACCTCCTCCGCGCCTCCCTTTTATAGGCGGAACGAGGATGGGAACTGCTCCATCAATGGGCGGCCACTGTCCTCCTCCGCCAATTCAAGACGATCGGGCCCTCACCTTGATGCTCTTCTGTGCCACGCGACTCCGTTACCTACCCCACGCGATGCATGCATCATACGTGGCCAAGGATAAGGGCATGGTGGGAAGAGTGAATTGGTCGTTTCTACCCCGTGCATTAATGTCATTCACGAGCCATTACTGGAGCGACCCCACCACTATTGGCTGGACGCGACACACAGAAAACCCGGAAACTGGCCCGGGATCAAGGCTAGTGAAGAAGCAAAGAAGACCTCAAGAGACCATCCCCTTTAGCAACCCTTCTGTTGCCCAGACTGTGCATAGGCACGGGAACAAGATTGGAGCACCAGCCCGGATTAGAGTGCAAGAACCCCAGAGATTCATAGGACCAACATGTAGATCATAGGGACCAAGATCAAACCAGAGAAGCAGGATATCATCAAGAGAAAAGCCTTCCTTGTCGGGCAGGCAAGCCCGGTAAGGGGCAAGGTCACTCCCAGGAACAGACAACCAAAGCACCCTGACAGGGCCTGCCGGGCTCACTGAAGCAAAACCACCTCACCAACCACTCTACCACGACTGATGTCTACTATACAACTTTATTCTTGTAGACTCGTGTTGGGCCTCCAAGCGCAGAGTTTTGTAGGATAGTAGCAATTTTCCCTCAAGTGGATGACCAAAGGTTTATCAATCCGTGGTAGGTGTAGCATGAAGATGGTCTCTCTCAAACAACCCTGCAACCAAATAGAAGAAATCTCTTGTGTCCCCAACACACCCAATACAATGGCAAATTGTATAGGTGTACCAGTTCGGCGAAGAGGTGGTGATAAAAGTTTAATATTGATGGTTGAAATATATTTTTATAATCTGAATAAATAAAAACAACAAGGTAGCAAATAGTAAACAACCACAAAAACGGTAATGCAATGCTTGAAAATGAGGCCTAGGGTGCGTACTTTCGCTAGTGCAATCTCTCAACAGTGCTAATATAATTGGATCATATAACCATCCCTCAAAGTGAGATGAAGAAATCACTCCAAAGTTCCTATCTAGCGGAGAACATAAGACGGAATTGTTTGTAGGGTACGAAACCACCTCAAAGCTATTCTTTTCGATCAATCTATCCTAGAGTTCCTATAAAATAACACCAAGCTATTGTTTCCGATCGATCTAACCAAGAGTTCGTACTAAAATAACACCAAAGCAATTTAAGATTCGTAATATTCAATCGAACACAAACAACTTCAAAGAGTTCCCCAAGATTTATACCGGAGAAACAAAGAAAAGAACGTGCATCAACCCCTATGCATAGATTACCCCAATGTCACCTCGGGAATCCACGAGTTGAGTGCCAAATATCAAGTGAATCAATACGATACCCCCCATTTGTCACCACGAGTATTCATATTCAAGACATATATCAAGTGCTCTCAAATCCATAAAAGTATTCAATCTGATAACAACAAAATCTCAAAGGGAAAAACTCAAGTCATCACAACAAGATAGAGAGGGGAAAACACCAAATAATCCGACTATATTAACAAAGCCTGCGATACATCAAGATCGCGACATCTCAAGAACACGAGAGAAAGAGAGATTAAGCACATAGCTATCAGTACAAACACTCATCCTCGAGGGTGGACTACTCCCTCCTCATCGTGGTGGACGCCGGGATGATGAAGATGGCCACCGGTGATGATTTCCCCCCTCTGGCAGGGTGCCGGAAAGGGTCTAGATTTGTTTTTGGTGGCTACAGAGCCTTGCGGCGGTGGAACTTCTGATCTAGCTTAACCCTGAGGGTTTTGCGAATATTTATGAATTTATATGGTAAAGATGGGGTGCAGGAGGCCACCAAGGTGGGCACAACCCACCTAGGCGCGCCTGGGCCCCCAGGCGCGCCCTGGTGGGTTGTGCCCCCTCGGGGCACACCCCAGGTGCTGCTCTGGCCCATTGGTGGTCTTCTGGTCCATAAAAATCCACAAAAGTTTCACGGTGTTTGGACTCTGTTTGATATTGATTTCATGCGATGTAAAAACATGCAAAAACAACAACTAGCGCTTGGCACTATGTTAATAGGTTAGTCCCAAAAATGACTATAAAATGATTATAAAACATCCAATAATGATAATATAACAGCATGGAACAATAAAAAATTATAGATACATTGGAGACGTATCTACATCTCCAAGCTTAATTCCTGATCGTCCTCGAGTAGGTATATGATAAAAACAGAAGTTTTCATGTGGAATGTAGCCTAACATGTCATCTCATATTCTTTTCTTTATAGCATGGAAATTTGGACTTTTATATGGTTCGAAGCAATAGTGTAGTTTTGACATGAGACTTAAATACTCAAGCTTATCAACAAGAAACCGTCTCTTTCAAAATATCAACGCTAAAATAAGTTATCCCTAGCCCATCATGCTCAATCATTGATCCATTCATGAAACACACTCGCATATTAGCTACACCCAATGCTCAAGTAGGATCATAGTGCCTCCTAGTTGGTGCTTTATAAGAGAAGATGAAGACTCAAATTTAAAATAAAAATTGCATAAAGTAAAAGAAAGGCCCGTCGCAGGGGGGAGTAGGGATTTGTAGAGGTACCAGAGCTCAAAAAGAAAATTGAGAGATAAAAACTTTTTGAGAGGCATACTTTTCCCACCAACAAAAACGACTTAGAGCTCCCAACACTTTCCATGCTAGATATATCATAGGCAGTTCTCAAATAGAAAATAAAGTTTATTCCTTTTTCCACCATACTTTCACTTTCTATGGCTAACCGTATCCACGGGTGCCCTCCATACCAACACTTTCCAAAGAATTTATTATTTGACAACATAAAGTAGATCGATTTTTGATTTCGGGACTGGGCATCCCTAATACCTTTGCCTTACTCTTATAAAATGACAAGTGAATAAACACTCATCGTGAGAATATCACATCTAGCATGGAAAATATTGGCCACCCCTCACTGCCTCACGAGCGGTATGAGAACACAAAGAGTAGAAAAATTTATTCTCTCTCTGTGGTTGTGGCACATACAAATTTGCTTAGAACGACAAAAGAATACCGCATATAGGTAGGTATGGTGGACTCATGTGGCAAAACTGGTTTAAAGCATTTTGGATGCACAAGTAGTGATCATACTTAGTGCAAAAAGAAGGCTAGCAAAAATATTGGGAAGCGACCAACCAAGAAACGAATAATATCATAAGTGAGCATTAAGCATAATTAACACCGAATAATGCACCACAAGTAGGATGTAATTTCATTGCATAACTATTGACTTTCGTGCTTGCATAGGGAATCACAAACCTTAACCCCCATATTCTTACTAAAGCATACTTACTCATCAACATGACTCACATATTCATATGTCCAAACTATTACAAGGAATCAAGTTTATTTTGGCCAATAATCTTCACGAAAGTTTTTATTATATTCTTCTTGGATATCTATCACATTGGCACTAATTTTCATGTGTTGCTTTTGATAAGCTCAAACAAATATAAGTGAAGATCATGAGCATAATATTTCTTTATCTCAAATTAATTTAAGTGAACCAAGAGATAATTTCTACAAAAATACTAAAGCACACCATGCTCAAAAAGATATAAGTGAAGCACTAGAGCAATTCAATAGAAAAGAGCTTCGTTGACGGGATGTGAATGCCGCTTACTTAGCCTCCCCGTCAACTATTTGAGGACTCTATTTTATTAAAAAAAACTTTCAGATCTAAGTATTTTATTACAACAACAAGCAAAACAAAATAAAATGACATTCCAACAATAGCACAACTCATGTGGAGAAGCAAAAACCTAGGCTCAACCGATACTAACCGATAATTGTTGATGAAGAAAGGTGGGATGCCTATCGGGGCATCCCCAAGCTTAGATGCTTGAGACTTCATGAAATATTATCTTGGGGTGCCTTGGGCATCCCCAAGCATGAGCTTTCGTGTCTCCTTAATTCTTCTCATATCACGGTATTCCTAAATCACTAAAGCTTCATCCACACAAAACTCAAAAAGAACTCGTGAGATAAGTTAGTATAAACCAATGCAAAAACCTTATCATTGTCTATTGTATAAAATCACTAAAATTCTTATTCAACATTGCGTACAAAAAGCCTCTGCATATTTAATACTTCTATCCTCAAATAGAATCATTAAACAAGCAAACATATGCAAACAATACAAACATAACAGCAATCTACCAAACCAGTACAGTCTGTATAGAATGCAAGAGTATCAATACTTCTTAAACTCCAAAAATTATGAAAAAATCCCAAGCTTTAGAAACTTTATTAGAGCTTATTTTGCAAAAAAGCTACAATATTTTTATCGTATTCTGAATTTTCTTGGGAATTTTTGCAACATCGATAAACTTTCTGTTTTGAAACAACAACATGTAGACTTGCAAAATAAGCATAGTAAAAGCTAGCATTGCCTCTTTTATTGAAAGAAAAGATGCAAAACACTATTATAAATATCAGCAAGAAAATCCTAAAAAAATAAATTGATGCTCCAAGCAAAACTCATATGATATGATGAATGAAAACATAGCTCCAAGTGAGGTTACCGATAATGTTGGAGACGAAAGAGGGGATGCCTTCCGGGGCATCCCCAAACTTAGTTGCTTGGATCTTCCTTGAATATTACCTTGGGGTGACTTGGGCATCCCCAGGCTTAGGGTATTGTCACTCCTTATTCTCCTCATATCGACATCTCACCCAAAACTTGAAAACTTCAATCACACAAAACTTAACGGAACTTTCTGAGATAGGTTAGTATGATAAAGAGCAAATCATTTCACTTTTGGTACTATAAAAGACAAGATTCATAATTGTTCTCACACAATTCCTACTATAGCATATCATTCCCACAATTTATATTGAGCAATATAAGCCATGAAAATTAGAAAACAATCAAACTATACATTGAAAACAGAATCTGTCAAAAACAAAACAGTCTGTAGTAATCTGTACTCCAACCATACTTCTATTACCCCAAAAAACTGAACAAATAGGAAAACCTAGGAAATTTGTCTATTAATCTTTTGCAAAAATATCAGCATTTTATCGCGCTTCTGTTAAAAATGAGAATTGTTTTCCTGAGTGCAAAAGTTTCTGTTTTTCAGCAAGATCAAATCAACTATCATCGTAAGCCATCCCAAAGGTCTTACTTGGCACTTTATTGAAACAAAGTCAATAAAACATGATTACTACAGTACACTAATCATGTGAAAATACAAAGACAGTAGGTAAAAGTGTTGGGTTTTCACCCAACAAGCACTTTTCTTCAATGCCTTTTTAGCTAGGCATGATGATTTCAAAGATGCACACATAAAAGATAAGAATCGAAACACAAAGAGAGCATCATGAAGCATATGACTAGCACATTAAGCCTAAACCACTTCCTATGCATAGGTATTTTGTGAGCAAACAACTTATGGGAACAAGAATCAACAAGCATAGGAAGGCAAAACAATCATAACTTCAAGATTTTCAACACATAGAGAGGAAAACTCGATATTATTGCAATACCTACAAGCAAATGTTCCTCTCATAATAATTTCCAGTAGCATCATGAATGAATTTAACAATATAGCTATCACATAAATCATTCTTTTCACGATGCATAAGCATAGAAATTTTGTTACTCTCCACATAAGCAAATTTATTCTCATGAATGGTAGTGGGAGCAAACTCAAGAAAGTAACTATCATGAGAGTGGAAATTCAAATCATGATGACAACTTTCATGGTTATCATTATTCTTTATATCATACATGCCATCACCATAATAATCATAGATAACAACTTTGTTATCATAGTCAATTGAAGCCTCATCCAAAATGGTGGATTCATCATTAAATAAAGTCATGACCTCTCCAAATCCACTGTCGTCATTATAATCATCATAAATAGGAGGCATGCAATCATTATA
Organism: Triticum urartu; assembly: GCF_003073215.2. Taxonomy (NCBI): domain Eukaryota; kingdom Viridiplantae; phylum Streptophyta; class Magnoliopsida; order Poales; family Poaceae; genus Triticum; species Triticum urartu. The sequence goes on from NC_053023.1 coordinate 354,302,486, forward strand.
ACACATTTGCACATCAAATCTTGGTGGACTAAAAGTAAGATCTCCATCAAATATAGCATCACCAAGCTTGTAGCTTTGCATATCATTAGCATCATGGATATTCAAGGAATTCATACTAACAACATTCCAATCATGCTCATCATTTATGCCAAATATATTATTAAATTCTTCTTCTACCAGTTGAGCACAATTTTCCTTTCCATTATTTTCACGAAATACATTATAAAGATGAATAATATGATGCAACCTCAATTCCATTTTTTGTAGTTTTCTTTTACAAACCAAACTACTGACAAAACAAGAAACTAAAAGATTCAATTGCAAGATCTAGAGATATACCTTCAAGCACTCACCTCCCCGGCAACGGCGCCAGAAAAGAGCTTGATGTCTACTACGCAACTTTATTCTTGTAGATTCGTGTTGGGCCACCAAGCACAAAGTTTTGTAGGACAGTAGCAATTTTCCCTTAAGTGGATGACCTAAGGTTTATCAATTCGTGGGAAGTGTAGGATGAAGATGGTCTCTCTCAAACTACCCTGCAACCAAATACTAGGAATCTCTTGTGTCCCCAACACACCCAATACAATGGCAAATTGTATAGGTGCACTAGTTCGGCGAAGAGATGGTGATAAAAGTGTAATATTGATGGCAGAAATATATTTTTATAATCTGAATAAATAAAACAGCAAGGTAGCAAATAGTAAGCGGGCACAACAATGGTATTGCAATGCTTGAAAATGAGGCCTAGGGTCCGTACTTTCGCTAGTGTAATCTCTCAACTGTGCTAATGCAATTGGATCATATAACCATCCCTCAAAGTGCGATGAAGAAATCACTCCAAATTTCCTATCTAGCGGAGAATATAAGATGGAATTGTTTGTAGGGTACGAAACCACCTCAAAGCTATACTTTCCGATCAATCTATTCTTTCCGATTGGTCTAACCAAGAGTTCGTACTAAAATAACACCAAACCAAATTCAGATTCATAATATTCAATCCAACACAAAAAACTTCAAAAAGTGACCCAAGATTTCTACCAGAGAAACAAAGACAAGAACGTGCATCAACCCCTATGCATAGATTACCCCAATGTCACCTCGGGAATCCGCGAGTTGAGTGCATAACATATATCAAGTGAATCAATACGATACCCCATTGTCACCACGAGTATTCATATGCAAGACATATATTATGTGCTCTCAAATCCATAAAAGTATTTAATCTGATAACAACGAAATCTCAAAGGGAAAAACTCAATTCATCACAACAAGATAGAGAGGAGAAAACAACATATGATCCGATTATATTAACAAAGCCTGCGATACATCAAGATCGTGACATCTCAAGAACAGGAGAGAGAGAGAGATTAAACACATAGCTACTAGTACAAACCCTCAGCCCCAAGGGTGGACTACTCCCTCCTCGTCATGGTGGCCGCTGGGATGATGAAGATGGCCACCGGTGATGATTTCCCCCCTCCGGCAGGGTGCTGGAAAGGGTCTATATTGGTTTTCGGTGGCTATAGAGCCTTGAGGCGGCGGAACTTCTGATCTAGGTTAACCCCGAGGGTTTTCGGAATATTTGGGAATTTATAGGGTAAAGAGGGGGTGCGGGAGGCCACCGAGGTGGGCACAACCCATCTAGGTGCGCCTGGGCCCCCATGCGTGCCCTGGTGGGTTGTGCCCCCCTCGGGGCACCCCCAGGTGCTGCTCTGGCCCATTGGTGGTCTTCTGGTCCATAAAAAAATCCACAAAAAGTTTCGCTATGTTTGGACTCCATTTGATATTGATTTCCTGCGATGTAAAAACATGCAAAAAAACAACAACTGGCACTTGGCACTATGTCAATAGGTTAGTCCCAAAAAATGATATTAGATGACTATAAAATGATTACAAAACATCCAAGAATGATAATATAACAACATGTAACAATAAAAAATTATAGATACGTTGGATACGTATCAGCATCCCCAAGCTTAATTCCTGCTCTTCCTCGAGTAGGTAAATGATAAAAACAGATAAATGGCGGCCATTCGCCACATGGCAGCCACTTTCTATAGGAGAAACCCTCAAACGACACCCATCAAGCAAGGAGGCTTGGACCTGGCAAGATAGCCCGGAAAGCCTTGCCGGGCAACCAATGATGTCACATTGAGCGACGCATTTAATGCGCCCTATCAGCCCATACAGTTTGGTATGATAGTATTGTTTGCTATCTTATCAAAGCATAATGACTACTTTGCCACTGTGGTAACCCCTTGATCTATAAAAGGAGGCCCATGGCAATGGTATAAAGGGTTAGAAGATTGGATAACTCACACCCCCGTACGCGCGTAGCCATTGCTGCCTCGAGGCAACCCTGCCGGGCAAGTGTACTACGCTCCGCCACCACCTTTCCACTATCAATCCACGAAAGCAGGAGTAGGGTTTTACACCTCACGACGGCCCGAACCTGGGTAAAATTGCTTGTGTGATCTCTGTCGTGCTGCCCCACACTCGTCTGCTCTTTGCGCAATGCGTCGCCCCCTTGTTGAACCAGCAAGGGGCCTCCTGGTCCCATAGGTGGCCGTGGTTTCCCGCGACAACTATTGATGAAACAATAAACACACAAACAGAAGCCGTCACCTTTGCAGTCTCTCTTAGGACTAACTAGTTGGTGAATATTAAGCAAATAGTTAAAGAAGATTAGGCTCGGAGTTGGTGATGAGGATGGAGAAAAACCAATCTCCCTTTGTGCAGTCGCACTGAAATGTAGAGACATTGCCCGTGTGACATTTTAGTACAACTGCATAAAACACTCTTAAGAAAAAAGTGATTTGTGCAGTTCACCAAAATGTCACAATAGCAACAATGTGAAATGGACAGCCTTGTTTGCAAAAAAAGGTAGAAATGAAAGAATTACAGGCCAATAACAGTTGATGACACATACGACGACAAAAAGAAGCATATTCCTTGTCCTAAGGGAAGATAACAGCACGGTTGTCATTGTCTAAAGCGGTGTGAGGACGAGGTTGCAATATGGGAAGTATGCCGGATGAGCTACGTTTTGGGCAAAGAACTATGGAAGATCCACATGCAAGATTTTCCACATGCAGCGACGTGGGGAGACAGGCAGTGGAGCAAGGCCGAAGGGGATACCTGGGGGTTGTCGGGATGTATCTAGGAGAGCGGCGGTTGGCAAGATCTTCCCATACCGCGGCAGCGAGCAAGTGGCATTGGCCCTACCGCGCTGGAGCTTGGTCAGAGAGAACGGCGGGTACCAAAGATCGGGACGTGCTGCCTTAGTGCCGTCAAATGGAGTAACGATGCACATCCTCCCTTTCCGCTGGCGGACGGGATGTGGTCGGATCAGTGACCAACACTGAGAGAGAGGGGGCACTGCCGCCTTGTTTGAGATACTCTGAAGAGAGAAAAACCCTGACAGGCAGGCTCCATTGTATATAGTGGAGTGGACTAACTTTTGCTCCATAAAATTCATTTTATATTTTGTGTACATGCCATTGAGCAATATAACTTTATTTAAAAATAATGCGCCAACGCATCAAGTCAAACTTTGTTTCGTGCACGCGTGGTACATGGCCTCCGTAGGTAAACAACCGCTACACGTGCTCAAATTAGCACATGGGCTGCCATTTCGTATAGAAATGAGCTCCATCATGTACCCGCGTGTGTGTGGCTGGGCACGAAGCGAGTACGTGCACCTATTCTCTTCATGTGCGTACACCACCTACGTGGGGTTGTGTGAGAGAGATGCAAACGTAGAAAGATATACTGTGCAGGTTCATGAGTGTTTTTTGGGGGGCATGAGAGATAGACAGGGAATATGTGTCGATGATATTTCAATCAAAAAATGTAACATATGCAATGTGTGTGAAATAGAGGCCTAGATATATCATATATAGAGGGGGCGATCCACGAGAAGAGAGTGGAGGTATCATCAGTGTGAGGTATCCATAGAATCGAAGAGAGGGATGATGTGTGTGTGTGCGCGTGCGCGATCGATAAAGAGTGCCATCGAATTTGTGTGTGCCCACGTCAAAGATATAGGGTGGCTGACCTACTGGAACGTGAGAGGGGACATGTGCAGTTTGTCTATGTGGAATGGATGCATACCTACAGCGCCCGACTATCGGTGTGGGGGTGGGGGAGAGACCTAATTATAGAGGTACAATGGCTGGTATATGTGTGGAGAAGAGAGACCTACCATATGTATTGAGGGAGATCGATCGGCATCCGTGCATATGTGTAGGAGAGGAATAAGGTTGGGAGAGAGACAGAGCTAGAGTGTCGGAGGGGTTGGTGGTGGAGTTGCTTCTAGCAAATGGTGGGAGAGGCTTGTTAGACAAATGGAGGGCACACCTGCAATATCAACAAGAGAGGGGATGCCTTCTTGTCTGTGCATGTCCGTGTGAGAGACGGGTAAGTAGGCATGCACGAATGATGAGGGGGGACAATATGGTTGTGGTAAGCAGACGTAACTACATAGGAAGATCAATCATCCTTTGTCGAAGAAAGGAGAGACATAACTTGTGAGGTACATCGATCGATGGGTGGGGAAAATAGTGAAAGTCGACCTAGGTATATGTAGGGAGAACGATCGGTATACATGCATGTATGTGTTAGAAGCAAATAAGTCCCGGAGAGAAGTATAGAGAGAGATAGAGAGAGGGATGGAGCTAGGAGGTGGTGCGGGAGGCATACAATATAGAGGGGGAAGGAGTGCGCGAGTACGAGATCGATGAAAAGAGGGGCGGGAGTGAGGCATGGATGGTGAGAAGAGAAGAGTGAAAGCTTGTGTTTGTGGTAGGCATACCTGGCTAGAGAGGCATATCGATCGATGTGTGCTGTAAAGAAGGAGCTGGGGGGCCTACACACACCATGGGTGAACGACCTAAAGTAAAAAGATGAATTTGCACGATGGAGCTAGAGAATGCTGAGGGAGGGTGAGAGGGATGCGGGCGTGTGCATGCACGAGAGAAAGTTTAGTGCTAGCTACAAGGATAAGAGTATTGTGCGGGTGTAAAAGACGAATAGAGACCATAATTCATTATAAAAAGTGAAGTCGGATATTTTAAGAATTTATCATAGTGTTTTAAACCGACGCTTGCGTGAATATATATAACAATGATACACATGGTGTGGTTATGAACATGTTGTACTACGTATAATATACTTTATATATAAAAAACAGAGTTGGTGATGATGGTGTGCCTGCCATCCTGCAATATAGGCCGTCCAATTTATATCTGACGGATAGGAAGGAAACTATGGCAATTTTGAAAAAAGATACCCACACCCCTCCCCACATTTGCTAATAAGGCCTTCCCTCGATCATCTTGATGTTCCGTGCAACGCATGTGCATCTTACTAGTACTACATATAATATATAGAACATTGATTATAATTTGTTATAATGTGTGGCTTTTGCAGCTCATGGGCTAAATACTTGTCATAATGTAGGGCGCGGGGCACTATACTTTGTGTGATAAACACAATGTACGTATGGAACATGGTTTAGATTATGAATATCTAGTTAGTACATCAAATGTACTATTATTTGGAATCAACATCAAGTGTATTTAAAAATTTGAATTCGAGATCATATAGTACACATAGTTCATATGTATCTCTATTCCCCCATCGAGGTGTATGCTCTAACTTGGCACGGCTATACTGCTCATATCATGAATATGGTGTCTTGCATTGCATACTTTAGACATCATATACACAATATTCAACACCATGTTCTTAGTTCAGACATCATATATGCAAATGGCCTCTACTTAGCATATAAATCACATATGTGAATTAAATCATGTGATCCTCATTACTTAGATAACATGTAGTGAATTATGCATCGACCTGTTACCTAAAGACACCATATAATTATCTCATACCATCCTGTTTAGTTAGTCATCATATCTTTGAATTATGTCATGCTATGCTATCCTGTTTAGATAGACATCATATGTGTGAAATTATGTCATGCTATCCATTTTAGTTAAACAATATACATGTCAACTATTTCATGCCCTCTTTTTTCCACACTATCTATTGCATCTGTCTCTCATACAATGTATGTACATTCAGCTATGTGTCCTGTTTATCAGCCATTTGAATTGGAGCGAGTCATGGCAGTATCTAGCTGTCGGTTGATACGTCTCCAACGTATCTATAATAATAGCATGGAACATCCAAGGTTGCATATAAATCACATCCAAGGTTCCATGCTATTATATTATCAACCTTGGATGTTTTATATGCATTTATATGCTGTTTTGTATGATTTTTGGGACTAACTTATTAACCTAGAGCCCAGTGCCAGTTTCTGTTTTTTCCTTGTTTTTGAGTATCACAGAAAAGGGAAAACCAAATGGAGTCCAATTGACCTGAAAATTCACGGAGATTATTTTTGGACCAGAAAAGCCCACGGAGTACCGGAGATGGGCCAGAAGAGTCCCGAGGCACCCACGAGGGTGGGGGGCGCGCCCTACCCCCTGGGCGCGCTCCCCTACCTCATGGCCGACTCGGGGACCCCCCTGACTTGTTCCCGACTCCAAAACCTCTTATATAACCCCAAACTTCTAGAAAGAAACCTAAATCGGGAGTTCCGCGCCGCAAGCCTCTGCAGCCATCGAAAACCAATTTAGACCCGTTTCGGCACCTTGCCGGAGGGGCGAATCCTCTTCGGTGGCCATCTTCATCATCCCGGCGCTCTCCATGACGAGGAGGGAGTAGTTCACCCTCGGGGTTGAGGGTATGTACCAGAAGCTATGTGTTTGATATCTGTCTCTCATGTTCTTGATTAGGCACGATCTTGATGTATCACGAGCTTTGCTATTATAGTTGGATCTTATGATGTTTCTCCCCCTCTACTCTCTTGTGATGAATTGAGTTTTCCCTTTGAAGTTATCTTTTCGGATTGAGTCTTTAAGCATTTGAGAACACTTGATGTGTGTCTTGAATGTGCTTAACTATGGTGACAATGGGATATCACGTGATCCATTTGATGTATGTTTTTGTGCTCAACTTGCGATTTTCGTGACCTCGTGAACTTATGCATAGGGGTTGGCACACGTTTTCGTCTTGACTCTCTGGTAGAAACTTTGGGGCACTCTTTGAATTTTTTGTGTTGGTTGAATAGTTGAATCTGAGATTGTGTGATGCATATCGTATAATCATACCCACGGATACTTGAGGTGACATTGGAGTATCTAGGTGACATTAGGGTTTTGGCTGTTTTGTGTCTTAAGGTGTTATTCAAGTATGAACTCTTGAATAGATCGATCAGAAAAATAACTTTGAGGTGGTTTCGTACCCTACAATAATCTCTTCGTTTGTTCTCCGCTATTAGTGACTTTGGAGTGACTCTTTGTTGCATGTTGAGGGATAGTTATATGATCTAATTATGTTATTATTGTTGAGAGAACTTGCACTACTGAAAGTATTAACCCTAGGCCTTATTTCCTACCATTGCAATACCATTTAGGCCCACTTTTACCATTTGCTACCTTGCTGTTTTTATATTTTCAGATTACAAAAACCTTTATCTACCATCCATATTGCACTTGTATCACCATCTCTTCGCCGAACTAGTGCACCTATACAATTTACCATTGTATTGGGTGTGTTGGGGACACAAGAGACTCTTTGTTATTTAGTTGCAGGGTTGTTTGAGAGAGACCATCTTCATACTACGCCTCCCACGGATTGATAAACCTTAGGTCATCAACTTGAGGGAAATTTGCTATTGTCCTACAAACCGCTGCACTTGGAGGCCCAACAATGTCTGCAAGAAGAAGGTTGTTTAGTAGACACCATCGGTGCAACAAACCCTGGGTCTGTTGCCCAGACTGTGTGCAGGCATGAGAGCAAGAATGAAGCACCAGCCCATGTCAGAGTACAAGAACCCCAGATGTTCAAAGGACCAACATACAGATCAGGGGGGCGAAGGACGAGCCAAGGAAGCAGGATATTGTCAAGAGACAAGCCTCCCTTTCCGGGCAGGCGAGCCCGGCGAGGGACAAGTTCACCCCTAGAAGAAGACAACCAAGGCTCCCCGGCAGGGCCTGCCAGGGCTCACGGAGGCAGAGCTACCTCACCAACCACTCCACCATGACCCACGTCATCAATTAGTGCGGTGTCGAGCCACAAAGTGATTAAGTGGTAGCCATTCCGCGCAATGGCAGCCATTTCCTACAGAAGAAACCCACAGATGTCACCTGTCCCGCGACGTGTCAAGAGAACAGGCGCAGAGCTGGCAAGATACATGTCCGCAAAGTGTCTGCCGGGCAACCAAAGATGTGACGTTAAGCGGTGCATTAAATCCACCCTGCCAGCCTGCAGAGTTACGTATGATAGCACTATTTGCTATCTTATCAGTGCGTAATGACTACTTTTGCACTGTGGTTACCCCTTGATCTATAAAAGGAGGCCCATGGAAACCGTAGAAAGGGATAAAAGGTTGGATAGCTCACACCCCCATACACGCATAGTCGCTGCTGCCCCAAGGCGACCCCTGTCGGGCAAGTGTACTATGCTCACCAACACCTTTTCCACCATCAATCCACCAAAGTAGGAGTAGGGTTTTACGTATCACGGCGGCCCGAACCTGGGTAAATTGCTTGTGTGATCTTAGTCGCGCTGCCCCATGCTCGTCTGCTCTTTGTGCAACGCGTCACCCCCCCTGTCAAACCAGCAAGGGACCTCCTTGTCCAATAGGTGGTCGTGGTTCCCTGTGACACTAGCGGAGTAAAAACATGGTCTTCAAATAAAACAATGCTACCTCTTGGTGGAGATAGCACCTTCGTTGTACATGCATGAGAATCTGCCCAACCACACATAACCCAGACTCTCGCAGATTGTACCGATACTGCCATGGACAGAGAACCAGCTTCACCCAATCTAACCCCAACCCTAGCAGATAGTAACCTAGTTCCTGTTGACACATCACCACCTCCACCACAGAACTCCCAAACAAGAGTAGTTAGTAAGGCAGCTCCCATTCCCAAAGCGCCAGTACTACCACGGCGAACCCCAACTCCACTAGTTGGTACACATATTCCTGTGGAGGAAGCACAACCAGCCATTCGTAGTTTAGCATTTATCGCATTTGATGTTGTTAAATCCTATGTGCGTATCTTCCTATCATGGAAATATTATACTGAAGATGAAGGAAAATGCCATTTGCAGGTGTTTGTCCAGGAGTTATGTGAAGTAATGTTATTCATGGCAATTACTTTGCTTTGTCCCATACATTCTACCTCCATGATGGTTATAATACAGCAAAATTTCCCATTTTTATCTATAGAGAAGGACCGCTTTGGAAACTCAAGATGAGGTAACCTGTGCTAATACCTTTGCTATCTTCAAGAATGCTTGGTGGCAGTATCGGAATTACCTGAAGAAAATGTACTTCACTAGCAAAGAAACTCATCAAATTCCCTTACGTTCTCCTGAGACACATTCACTGGATGATGATTGGAAATGCCTTGTTCTGTACTGGTCCCGAACCAAGAATGTAGTAAGGTCTATGAGCTCATTTTTTATTTTAAGTAATATATGCTTGCGTCTTACTTTACTCTATTCATGTAGAACAAGTGCTTAAACCTGAAGAACAACTATTCTCATTTAAGATTCCAGTGTATCGTGCATACTGCTTTGCTCTTGTATCACTGTATTTACTCATACAAACTTATTTTTAAGTTGAAGGATCCAATCGAAACTCCAATGGCAGAACATGTATGTTTACGCATGTTTCTTTAACAAGTTTGCTCTTATAAATAGCTCTGTTGATTTCAATTTCAACTGTGTATACAGTTGACTTCTCAAATCATGCACATTACTAGCATCATCGCAATAGAGCCAATAGTGTTGTTGTACATGTAGACCCATGGTACCCATCTGAAATCTTGTTGTGTTGTGTAGTTTCCCACACTTGCATTCTTTCAGTGCTGCTTTGTCTTGAACTGATATGGTTTGAACCGTGTCTCTATTTCAATTTCGCAAGACAATGAAGTGACCATAGGACATAGATATATGTTTGTTTGATGCTTTTATAATGTACTACTTGGCAATAGAAGACTTATTAGTTTAATATTTTCCACCTTACTGATGAACTAGTTCAGCAAAATGAGTTTCATATACTAGTTTATGCTAAACCTTTTATGTGTCTGCTTGTTTCTTTTAGAATGCTGACAGAATATTGGGGAAGAGTGCCTTATTAAGCAATGGTAAAGGAAGTAATGAAGATAAGGTTCAGGATAGTGAGACATCCTTGTTGGTCTCCAACAAAGTTGATAAAACAGCTAAGGAAAACTATCTTCAAGACAGTGAGACACCCCCAAAGTCATGTCTTGGTTTAGTGTTCGAGTTACTGGCCAGTACCACTGGCACAAGCTATTCAAACTCACTGCCTGAATCAGTTCGGTTTCATGAGTCTCAACTACAAGCTGAAAGACATCGATCAGCTATGCTGCGACAAGAAGCGGAAGGACCGCGGAAGTCCCTGGAGCATTCAGATGCATACTTTCTGGTGCAACAACAAGCGTTGGAGGATTTTAGCGCCAAACAGGACAAAACTAATGAGCTTGCAAAGCTTATTGCCAGCATGGTGGATACCCACGATAGCGTTTCTTGAGCACTTCTGAAGTTGTTTCAGTTATGGACTTGTTTTGCTGCCGCGTTTATTTGCACTGGTGGTCAATTTAGATGGCCAGTGTATGTAATATGCTGATTTGTTCCCTATATTTTTACTGGTGGTGAACTTTGATGCCCAGTGGATGTAATATGTGTAATAGCCATAATAGCCTAGCGTTAGTTGCTTGCTTATTTATTTCCTTATTGTCTTGTTTAGTTGTTTGCTTGTAGTTACTGCATTCCTTTTTCCGCATTTTTCTAGTGGCCACAATAACCTATTTTTTGTAACTAGGCCACAATAACCATGGCAACACATGGACTGTTGTAACCATGGGCCTCCTACGGGCCGGGATCCATGGGCCTTCTATGGGTTGTAGAATCCTTGGGCCTTCTACGGGCCATAGGATCCACGGGCCTTCTACGGGCCATATGATCATGGGCCTTCCTACGGGTCGTAGGATCCATGGGCCTTCTACGGGCCGTATAATCATTTCTCCAAACATGGGTCGTACTATTTGTGGACCATAATGGGCCGTTAATAGGCCATATTTGATGACGCTATGAAAACTGCCCAACATGTTAACATGCCACAAACGGGCCGACTGTAACCACCCGTGAATTACGCCCACAAACAGAACAGGCCCGTAACGGACCGTAAATAACCGAATTCTAGAAATGAGCCCAAGAATAAATGGGCCCTTAGAAGGCCAAAAGTAACACGGTCTGGAAACGGCCGACGGAATAATGGGTCGTTAATGGGTATAAAGCGATACATTGTTCATTATGGGCCAGTTTCATCTCAGGCCTTTAATGGGCCCAGAGTTATAAAGGGCCTCCTATGGGCCGAAAGACATCATGCACCATACATGGCTCGGAAGTTAACGGGCTGTATCATATTGGACGGCCCAGATGACGCTACTGGGCCAAATTCCGGTTAGGCCGTGAGTGGGACCTATGTCTTTTTTGAGGGAATGAGGGGCCGTGAGTTAGCGGGCTGTAAATGGACTATATGCAAACATACCGTTAATAGGCCTTCCGTGTGCCGGCCAGCTACCTTTTGACCAAGTCAAACAGGACGACCTTTTCACTGGAATGAGCCTGTGTTGGGCCGTGCCACGTGTCGACGAATCATAGGTGCCTTCGGTCCAATGAGTGGATGACATCTGTCCCAACGGTGAGCCGACACGTGGTTCCTCTGGCCCTTGAGAATTTTACAGGTGGAAAATCCCTATTGGTCTGGGTTGTTAATGGGTTATCGGATCCAAACCGGAACCCGATAGCTTAACGGCGGCCCGTTATGGTGGATGCCGCGTGTCGATTACCCTTGACGAAAGCACTTCTGTGACATGCGATTTATCGTCATGGAAGTGGACGCTTCTGTGATGATAATTTTGGTAATGTCATGGAACACTTATACGACAGCATAGGTATGACCATCTTGATTCTATCATAAAATCGTCATGGATGTACATGCATGACAAAAAATGTGACCTACTGTGACAAACACGTATCATCACAGAAGTGTATTTTTTTGTAGTGGGTGCTTCACCCCTGCTGTTCTGCACTGTTATTTCGGTATGGCACATTGACCCAATTGCTTGATGTCCCACATGTCGGCGAAAGGGACTAGAACATTTATGAAAGCGAGCGATCCACTCTTACGACGGAGGAGTGCATGACATGGCGGCCTAGTGAACGGTTACTTGTACTATAGTACTACTATAGTTTTGCTGTTTCGCACGATCCATCCCTACAAAACCGATTAAACAAGCAAGGGCGGGATTTTTCCCGCGCGGTAGATGATACTAGCCATACATTTTAAGGGAAATTTTAATGTATGCAAACTGAATAATTAAGTAACAATATGAGATGTAGTAAAACTAAGAACACATATGATTTATTGTGTTAGAGTGTAGTAGTAGTGTTGTATTGCATAGTTGATAGATGTAACATGCGAGAACATGTAGAGATGTACTTTTGGAGGGCCTACAGATAGAAATTGGGCATAAAGTGGACTCAAATATTTGTATTCGTCTTCATAGCATTTGTAACTCATATCTACAGTTTGTACAGTAGATGTGAATGCTTGTTCGCTCTTACGAAACTAGTACATCAATAATGGGGTGGCGTGTGCCAATTTAGGCACTGGCACATTGGCCTACTCGGCTCCACAGAGAGAGCAAGAGGAAGAGATAAATACACGGGCGATCGGTGTATTTTAAGCGAAAAGCGTAATACGGTCATCGGACTTTAGAATATGCTCATTACGGTCACTATATACGTTTTCTATGATTATACGGTCACTTGCTCACCATTCAACATCAGATTGCACTCTGTTGACTGACCAAATAGTCTGAGTGGCACTATCTTGGCTGGTTAAATTGACCATGTTCCTTGTGGGTCCCACCTGTCAGTTCGCATAGGAAAAAGGTAAGATAAACACAAATTTGCGCAGGCACGACAAGACTCCAACCCGTGTGCGGGAAACACCTGGTTGTCTATGTGTCTGTCAGGGCCTGATGTGTGCGCATGCACGTGTAGGTTGAACACTTGAGCATGAGAGTGTGTGTTGGTCGTGTGGTGTGTGCATCCATGTGTGCGTCTGTGCGTGTTAGTGTTGCGTGCGTCCGTGGCTGTGTGTGTACGTGTGAGTTGCGTGCGTGCATGGTTGCGTGTGTTCATGTGTGTGCTGCATGCATGCAGTTCGTGTGCATGCGTGCGTATGTTTATAATCACAACACCAGCTCATGTGTGCTAAAACAGATGGCTCAGCATACCAATACAAGACCACCTTGTCCGCTGTGCCTGCGGTCATGACTTCGAACCACCGTCCAATATTTTTTTATCGTTTGTTTTCATTCTTATATACGCCGACAGGTGGGCCCAATGGTAGCGAGATAATGTGATGCAACATGAGAGGTGCCACGTGGAGGGTTTAACTGGTCAACTAGTCCTGTCTAGAGCAAATACATAGCTGTACAGTGAGCCCGTAACTGTGTAATAACCACACAATGTAAATGGTGACCGTAATGAGTTGATTCTGAAGTCCAATGTATGTATCATGCTTTCGCTTCAAATACGATGATCGTCACTGTATATATATCGTGAGAGAAAGATGAAACATGCGTGAATGTTCTTGGGGCATACTTTTAGAGGACCTGGATATAGTTTGTGTGTATGTGAAAGGGGCGTAGAGGGGGTGTAAGCGATGGAGAGAGATGCACTTTGTTTCTCTTTATTATGTATAACTTTATATATAGTATAAAAATATAAAAATTATGTTGGTGTCCTGGGAATGGGGGTCCTTAGACTTGCCTGCCTGCGGCCCACGGTGTGGCTCTACGAGCGGGCCCGTATGATCCATCTTCAGCAGCAAGCACCCAAGACCCTTGTGAGGGGCCAACCCTCGCGAGGCGGACGACACAATACCTCCTCAGGAGCGGCCTCGCCAGGCAGGCTCACGAGGGGCAGAGAGATCAAGGCAAGGCAAACCTCGTGAGGTTCTCGTGACGTGAGCCATGACGATCGAGGCCAGGCGGGTGCCAGCGCGCGCAACGTCCTTGTTTCCTCTTTGGTGCTAAGGTGGCAAGCGCAGGAGGGGAGTACCGAGGCATAAAGCAAAGGTTTCCATATCGGTGCAACGAGAACAAGACCAGCAGGACAGCAAGACGGAGGTCACCATGGAGCCCAAGGCGGCGTCATCGCTAGAGCCTTTTGCAGGCGAAGACTGCTTTTTTCAGGATAGCTTGTACTAGTTGTCCCCCTTCGAATTGGCCATTGTGGGATCCCTTCCCGCTCAATATTTGGGAAGAGGACCAAGGGCACTATAAATAGGACTAGCCACCACCATAGCTAGGTGGGAGATCGAGAGGATACCTCATCTTAGACTAGAACTAGTTCATCCCCACAATCAAATCCACCAAGCACAAGAACACCTCTCCTCAGGAGGCTGTTCTTCCCCCTGTGCTGTTCATCATCAGCCCCAGAGGCAATCCACCACCACCACACTAGAGTAGGGTATTACACCACAACGGTGGCCCGAACCAGTATAAATCTTGTGTCCTTTGTGTTGCGAGTTGGTCGAGTTAGTTCGTAAGATCTTAGCTGAGTTAGGACGTGGATTGGTAGGGGGGAGATCTTCGCGCGCACCCCAGTGTTTGAACCTTAAGGGTTTTGCCGGAACCCGTGATACAACATTTAGCACGCCAGGTAGGGGTGCGGCGGAGTCTTTCTTCCGTCGATTTGCGCTCCACTATCTCCACGCCCGCTCCCCCATGGTGGTCGCCCCTCCAGCTGGATCTCTCGGTGCCCACGGCGGGGCTCGGGTGCTCCGAGCCCTTGCCCCCGCCTTGCGGTAGGTGCAGTGGCCATCCAAGTGTAAGGCGGAGATGCCACCGCGCTACGACGGCGCGGCGGACCCGTCGGCTTTCCTGCTGGCGTACGAGGAAGCCGTTCTGGAAGCCAGAGGCGACGGCGAGATCGTGGCCAACTGGTTCCCAATGGCCCATGTAGGCGCGCCGTGTGCCAGGCTCCTCCATCTGCCGGAGTCTTCTGTCACCACCTGGGAGGAGCTCCGCAACCTCTTCATCACTCGCTTCGGGGAATCGGCGAACCCCATCGTCGTAGTTCTTATCATCGGTTCGCAAGCACCACCCTCAGATCAGCATGTCAAGCCCTACTTTCGCTAGATCGGCGCTGCTTCCAGGCGCCCGAGGGCTCCGCCGGGCTGGGCCGCGCCTGAGGTTGACCTCACCTTCGACTCAGAGGATCATCTTGCCTCCAACGTCGGCTCGGGTGTGCTCTCGATGCTGTGCGCGCCCACCATCTGCCACATATCCATCACCAAGACGCTCGTCAACGGCGGCGCCGGCCTCAATGTGCTCTCCGTCGAAGCCTTCAGCCTCCTTCACGTACCGTCGAGCGGCTCCGCCCCAGCAAGCCCTTCTCGGGGGTTGGCGGAGGTTCCGCCCGCTCCCTGGGGCAGATTCGCCTCCCCGTGACCTTCGGCACGTGCGACAACTACCGCACCGAGCTCATCGACTTCGACATTGCCCGCATTTGCCTCCCGTACAACGCCATCCTCGGTACCCAGCTCTGGCCCAGTTCATGGCAGCAACCCATCCTCCTTACAACCTCATGAAGATGTCGGGGAGCGAAGGTGTCCTCACCATCAAAGCGGACGCCAAGGAGGCCCTGGCGGCGCTCAAGCTTGCCCTTAGGACCTCCACGACAGCACGACCCGCCGATGCGGACACCTCCAAGCCCAAGGGGGGTGCACCAACCAAGAAGAAGCAGTTTTTCACTCAGGACAAGGCAGAAACCAAGCAAGTGTTGGTCGAGGAGGACGGGTCCTCAGGGGCAACCTTTACCATAGACGCCAACCTTGAGCCTAGTCAGGAGGAGGTGCTAGTGAAGTTTTTTGCGTGCAAACAAGGGAGTGTTCGCCTGTGAGCCCGATCAGTTGGTAGGGGTCCCAAGAGAGGTAATAGAGGACCACCTAAAGGTGTACCCCAACATACGCCTCATGAAGCAGAAGGTGAGGCGGCAGTCCACGGAGATGCAAGCTTTCATCGTTCAAGAAACCCGCAAGTTGGAGATTGCGGGTGTCATTCGCGAGGTTCGGTACCCCGACTGGCTGGCAAACCCCGTCGCCGTCCCCAAGAAAGGTAGGAAGGAGCTGATGTGCTTCGGCTTCACCAACCTCAACAAGGCCTACCCCCAAGATCCGTTCCCGCTTCCACTCATCGACCAGATTGTGAACTCCTCCGCTGAGTGCGACTTGCTATGCTTCCTGGATGCGTTCTCGAGATATCACAAGATCAAGATGGCAGTAGAAGATGTGGAGAAGACGGCCTTCCTGACCCCGTGTGGGGTGTACTGCTACACTTGCATGTTGTTCGGGCTGCGCAACGCGGGCGCAAGCTTCCAATGGCTCATGCACATCACCTTAGGGCGGCAGCTCGGGAGAAACACTGAAGCCTACATCGACGACATCGCGGTGAAGTCTCGGGAGGCGGGGACCTTGATCCAAGACCTGGAGGAGACCTTTGAAAGCCTTCGCCAAGTGGATTTGTGGCTCAACCCGGAAAAATGTGTGTTTGGTGTCCCTTCCGGCAAGCTGCTGGGTTTCCTGGTGTCCCACAGGGGGATTGAGGTGAACCCAAAGAAGGTCAAGGCCATTGAATACATGAGTCCACCACAGACACTCAAGGAAATGCAGAAGTTGGCTGGTCAGGTGATTGCATTGGGGTGCTTCATCTCCAAGCTGGGAGAGCGTGCTCTACCCTTCTTCAAGCTGATGAAAAAGAAGGGCCCGTTCGAGTGGACCCCAGAGGCCAACCAAGATTTTCAAGAGCTCAAGAGATACCTGACCAGCCCTCCAGTGATGGTGGCGCCGCGACCTCGTGAGCCCCTAGTGCTCTATCTTGCTACCAACCCATACTCAGTCAGCGCAGCTCTGGTGGCGGTTCAGGAAGAACACAAAGCCAAGGGCGCATCGCGCCATGCCACGCTTCCAGCAGAGACGACGCAAGACCAGAAGGGCGCCACAAGGGCCGCAACAACAGCGGTAGAGGATCAGCCTCAGCAGGACGACGCCCCCAAACCCGCGAAGGCCCCGACTAGCAATCAAGCATTAGCGGTCCCCTCTCCTCACGAGGCACCCCAGCTCCAGGAGGGCGCAAGCCTCATCAGGGCGCCTACCCTCGTCGAGCACCCGGTGTACTTCGTCGGCACAGTGTTGCCGGATGCAAGAGCACAGTACCCCATGCCTCAGAAGCTCCTACTCACGCTCCTGGTAGCCTCGTGAAAACTACGACACTACTTCCATGGCCACCCCATCAAGGTTGTCTCAACTTACCCATTGGAGAGAGTGCTTAGGAGCCCCAACTCTGCTGGAAGAGTCGCTGAATGGAACATCAAGTTGCAAGCATTCCAGTTGGAGTTAACTACTACCAGCGTCACCAAGGGAGCCGTGCTCGCTGATTTCATGGCAGAATGGACAGACGTCCCGGCACTTGAAGAAGGCGAAGACCGGTCCCTCTCGCCGGGAAGCAAGGCGCCTGACGGCGGGGTCATGTATTTTGATGGTGCCTTCATGCGCCAGGGCGAGGGGGCTGGAGTAGTGCTCATCTCGCCCACTCAGGACAAGCTCTACTACGCCGTGCAACTCTTCTTCCAGCAGGGCAAGAAGGTCTCCAACAACATTGCAGAATACAAAGTCCTCATAGCCGGCCTGAAGGCTGCGGCGGCGCTGGGGGTGAAGCGTCTCACTATCAGGGGTGACTCACAGCTCCTCGTCAACTTCTCCAACAAGGTATACGAGCCGAAGGACGAGCACATAGAAGCATACCTCGCGGAGGTGCGCAAGATGGAGAAGCAATTTCTGGGCATGGAGTTGCAGCACGTGCCCCGTGGCACCAACAAGGAAGCTGAAGACATCGCCAGAAGAGCATCCAAGCGACAGCCCCAGGAGCCTGGCGTCTTTGAGGAGTGGCTCTTCAAGCCATCAGCAATGCCACCGCTTTCAAGAACAGCTCAGCCTCGGGAGGAACTCCCGCAGCCGCCTGGCATAGGAGCCCCGGCCTGTGGCCCGACCTCGAGAGCGTGCCTACTCCTGGCGCTCGAGCCCCAGGAGGGATGCTGGACCAAGGAATTCAAGAATACCTGATGCAAGGGACGTTGCCAGAGAAGGAGGAGGACGCGGAGCACGTGGCCCGTCAGGCCACAGCATACTGCATCCGAGACGGTGAGTTATACAGGAAGTGACGAAATGACGTTTCACTGTGTTGTATCTCCATGGAACAGGGGAAAGAGCTGATAGTTGACATACACGGCGGGGACTACGGGCACCACTCGTCGTTACGAACCCTCGTTGATAAGGCATTCCGAAATGGATTCTACTGGCCTACGGCGCTCAACGATGCCGCTGAGCTGGTGAAGTCCTGCGAGGCCTGCTAATTCCATGCCAAGCAGATCCATCAGCCAGCTTAGGGCCTCCGGGACATTCCACTCTCGTGGCCGTTCGCGGTCTGGGGGCTGGATATTCTGGGCCCATTTCCTCGGGCGCCTGGGGGCTATCGATACCTCTACGTCGCCATCGACAAGTTCACTAAGTGGCCAGAGGTTGAAGCCGTCCGCGCCATCCCAACTTGCTCTGCGGTCAAGTTCATCAAGGGCCTCGTGAGCCATTTTGGGGTCCCCAACCGCATCATCACCGATAATGGCTCGCAGTTCACTAGTAATCTCTACAAGTCATATTGTGCTAACCTTGGAACGCAGATCTGCTACGCCTCGGTAGCACACCCTAGGAGCAATGGTGAGGCCGAACGCGCAAATGCGGAGGTCCTGAGGGGCCTCAAGTCCAAGAAATTCAAGAAGAAGCTTGAAGCCTGTGGCAGGGGCTGGCACGACGAGCTCCAGTCCGTGATGTGGTCGATACGCACCACTGCCACCAAGCCAACGGGCGAAACCCCGTTCTTCCTCGTCTACGGAGCAGAAGCAGTCCTCCCTCACGAGGTCAAGCATCGCTCTGCACGGGTCCTGGCGTTTGATGAGACGCAGCAGGACGCCACGCGGGGGATGGACCTTGTGCTGGGGGAGGAACGTCGCCGCGAAGCTGCACTATGGGCGGCAAGATACCAGCAGGCGCTGCGGCGGTACCACTGTCGCAACATCTGCTCCAGGACTCTTGAGGTGGGTGACCTCGTCCAGAGGCGGGTGCTCTCCAAGGAGAGGCTGCATAAGCTCTCACCCATGTGGGAGGGCCCGTTCAAGGTCGTCCACGTCTCCAGGCCTGGCGCCGCGGGCCTGGAAACGCAGGACGGGGTACCCGTCCAGAACGCCTGGAACATCCAACACCTCCGGAAGTTCTACCCATGAAGAAAGGCTCAGCGCCTGTGAAGAAGGCCCGGTGCCTGTGAAGAAGGGCCCAGTGCCTGTGAAGAAAGGCCCAACACCTGTGAAGAAGGCCCGGTGCCTGTGAAGAAGGGCACAGTGCCTGTGGAGAATCACTGCCCGTGACACTCACACGTAATAATGAGTGGGGTTGTACACGCCCCAGAGCCTCAGGAGAGCTGCCCTTGGGCCTCGGGGGCTCCCTCCCACACCGAGTGGCAGCACTTAGCTCCGCGCTAGTGAGAAGACGTCGAAGACTAGACTAGGTGCCGGACGCGGCTTTTTATTTTCTTTTCGAAGTTGGGTCGCACCTCTTTTAATTGAAATTTTCTTTATGGTGTCTCTTGCTGGTCCCGTTTTATCGCTTTCTGCCTCTGTTTCTGCCTTCGCCTCTTTGGTCGACCTGTACTCTCCCTCGCGTCCCTCGCGAGGGGCCTGAATAGGTACCTTCGTGAGCTTCCTCCTTCTGTCTTTTGGCGAGGCACCATCGTTCGAGCCCACAAGCTGACACACCTCCCCTAATCCGTGCCCCACGGGTATCGCGGCATGAAGCGCCGAGTCAAGGCCAGCGGCACCTATGACCAAGCCCCGGGTGAACAATAAACCTCTTGATGAGTTTTTTGCAGTTCCTAAGCGCATATCAGGTCAAGGAGACCTCGACAGGTACCAGGAAGCAAGAGCCTCGTGAGGAGGAGGCCACTCAAAACAATTCGAGCTAAGTTATCCCTACATAAAACGACGATGTCGCAACACAGCACTGGAACGGCAAGCTCAACATAACAATTAAGATCATAGTTCGGCACACGCCCCTCAAGGCCCCATTCTGGTTTCTTTCTGATGAAGGAAGGAAAAGAAGAACAAAATAAAAGCGGCGCCTACAGCGGTCCACCGGGGCAGGCCCCATCGCCTTCCGGAGCTCAGCCGAACCCCTCCTCGCGTTTCACAGAGGTGTGGCGATGAGACGACCCGCCACCGTCTTCGAAGCAGGCACGGCGGCGTGGCGGCTGGTCATAGCCACCATTGCTGGAGCTGTCGCTGGGGGAAGAGCTGCCATAGCCAGACAAGACGCGGTCGGCACCAAGGGCGGGTTCGCCCTCATCCTCGTCGCGGCCGTCGCCAAGGCCGAGCACCTCCACACTGAGTTCACCTCGGGGCAGCACCCAGTGTGGCGACCATCTTCCCCAAACACCCTCATATAGAGGGTCGCATCGCCGTCATACTTAAAGTGGAGGGTGCACCGCCTGCCCAGGCCGCGCGCACGGGCGAACGTCTGCCAACCGCAGGCCAGAGCTATATTGCCCGCGGCGGAGACCTCGACCGCGACCCAGGAAGCCCTGCTGCAGCAACCGTCTGGCTGTACCCAAACCCCGCCTGGACCTGAGGCCCGCAGCTTGTCGGCGAAGAAGCGCGGGAGCTGAAGCCAGTTGCCGGCCGGGTTCTCCGACCAGACGACGAACTTCGGCAGCATCTCCGCCAAGTGGAAGCGCGGCCAGGGAGGCCGCGCGACCACGGCACGTCTCCATTCATCAATAGGACCACCATGACCGGAGCGACCCCTGCCCCATGAAGTGGCACCACCACGGTTGTGCGGGGCTGCGACGGGGGTTTCGGTGTGCTTCCATGGACGGTCACGTCCACGTTTGGGCGCCGGAGATCTAGACCCCTCGTGAGGAGCCTTCCCCTTCTCCGCGGCAGTGAACCTCCTCGACGGCGCCATTGGTAGTAGGAGATGAGCAAGGAAGTAGAAGAAGCGGAAGAGGCAGAGGAAAGATGGGCGACGGGGGCTCCGCCCCCTCCCATTTATACCAGGAGAAGGCCAACCAGCACCCCCCACGATCACAAGTAATTATGGTTTTCCTTGCATGTCGCAAGGACTTGTCAAGTCGGGTAGTTGGTGATGTAGCATGGGGAAGCGTAGACGCCCAAGTCCAATCAACTGCCACACGTCAACCAAGGCCGCAGGCTGTTGGGGTCCACGGCGCTCCGTGCTTGACCTTGGGGTAAGCCTCCAAGCCAAGCTCGAGCGCGCTTTGGGCCCGGGGCTACTGTCGGCGTTCTGGGAACGGGGGTCCGCAGACTTGCCTGCCTGCGGCCCATGGCGTGGCTCTGTGAGCGGGCCCGTATGGCCCATCTTCACCAGCAAGCACCCAAGACCCTTGCGAGGGGCCAAGCCTCGCGAGGCGGACGACACAAGACCTCCTCAGGAGCGGCCTCTCCAGGCAGGCTCACGAGGGGCGGAGAGATCAAGGCAAGGAAAACCTCGTGAGGTTCTCGTGACATGAGCCATGACGATCGAGACCAGGCGGGCGCCGGCACGCGCAGCGTCCTTGTTTCCTCTTTGGTGCTAAGGGGGCAAGCGCAGGCGCGGAGTACCGTGGCATCAAGCAAAGGTTTCCATATCGGTGCAATGGGACCAAGACCACCAGGACGGCAAGATGGAGGTCACCATGGAGCCCAAGGAGGCGTCATCGCCAGAGCCTTTTGCAGGAGAAGACTGCTTTTGTCAGGATAGCTTGTACTAGCTGCCCACTTCGAATTGGCTGTTGTGGGATCCCTTCCCGCTCAATATTTGGGAAGAGGACCAAGGCCACTATAAATAGGACTATCCATCAACATAGCTAGGGGGTGAGATCGAGAGGAGACCTCATCCCTACAATCACATCCACCAATCACAAGAACACCTCTCCTCAGGAGGTTGTTCTTCCCCTGTACTATTCATCATCAGCCCCAGAGGCAATCCACCACCACCACACTGGAGTAGGGTATTACACCACAATGGTGGCCCGAACCAGGATAAATCTTGTGTCCTTTATGTTGCGAGTTGGTCGAGTTACTTCGTAAGATCTTAGCTGAGTTAGGACGTGGATTGGTAGGGGAGAGACCTTCATGCGCACCCCAGTGTTTGAACCTTAAGGGTTTTGCCGGAACCCGTGATCTGACAAATTCACAGTGCCCAATAAATATCATTGGGTGCATGATGCAATGCAAATTAATGTTCATACTCCTCCTTATAACTTTAATGTTGTATATATGTATAAATTCTAAAAAAAATGGCCACACTTTGTGTGGTTTTATTCAAAAGGAATGTTGTATGCCAAATAAATTTGAAGAGAGGGCTTTTTAGATCAATGGGGTACGTGATGTAACATGTGTGAATGTCTAGTTGACGTATTTGGTAGGGCCTAGAGAGGTATGTGTATGTATTACGTATTTGAGAGAAGCATGGATAGAGGGGCCGGCGGGGGGTAAGAGAGAGAGAGAGACGAATAGGATGTCACGGCGAGGGATGCCCTTGAGTGTGTATATGCAAGGGGTGAGGTGATAGCGGCACGAGGAGAAAATATTTTGTGTGGTATCTGTGTTGGTATGTGTGGGTGTGAGAAGATTACGAGACCTGGGGGCAGAGGCTGTGTCACTACATGAGGTCCGGTGGGCCGAGGTGAGGCCCTTCGTTCGATTCCATCCTGCGCCACATTGGTCGGCCCGTGACACATTTAAGGAGACCCATTGAGGACAAGTCGTACAAGACAAAGATACTAGAGTTGTGAAGGACTCTGTGTCTAGTGAGAAAGCCAACTAGGATTTGTAACCCTAGGTCCTCCGACTAAGGTAACCCCTTATCTCTGATATTACCATTCATCCAAAAAAAATTAAGGCGCATCGCTTTACTAGAATCACACTTGTCAATTAGAAAGAGAGGTGGAGACAATGCATGCGAGACAAGCCTAAAGATAATGTGTGTGCGGGAGACACGTAGGTAGGTCTATGTATATAGAAAGGGTTGATGGGGATTGTGCGTGTGTATGCTTGTGAGAGGAAGAGTGCTTGTGATAAAGGTTAGTGAAAACAATCGTAAATGGTTGCGAGAGGGAGGGAGGGTTATATCGAGAGCGTGTCCGCGAGAAAGACAACTCGGGAGAGAGTGTATGAGCATGGGTGAGAGACCACCATTGGATATATACCATGTGCATGTATGTGTGAGAGAGAAAGTCATCGTGTGTGTGAGGAGGGGCCTATGGAGAGCGAAACTACACGTAAAAGACTGATGTACACATTGACTAAAAATATAAATTGTATCCAAATATTAGGATGGGATCATGATATTTGCAATTCGCGTAAGGAACGGTCATTGATCCATCAGACATCTATATTCTATCGAACTTAAGCATGTCTATGTTATTGTTCGACATAATTGATCCACAAATAAGTATTTTGAACTCCAAACAATGCATCGCTTTAGCAATTGAATATAAACGTGAGTATAGTTCATGTTGTGTTTGTAAAGCACATTATACATACAAAACTTACACAATGAACATTATAAATAGCTACCTATGAACTAGCATACATTTTAATTCAACTTAAGGTGGTTTAAAAAATTCAAATTCAACATGAAGTCCATTCAATTATTTGAATTCAAGATCATGGCATTTGTAAATCATACTTAAATTATGGGGGCACCAATATTTGCTCTGCTTTTGTACAGAATAGCATATATGGTCGTGTACAAAATAGATTCAAATTTACCTCCTCCATTCCAAAATAATCGTAGTTATAGGATTTTCAAGTGTCAAATTTTCGAAAAGAAGAACTTAATTTAATGAGGTTTTCAAACATACAAGGTCAAATTTAACGTTGTCTATTTAGGTCAATACTCAAAGTTCAAGAGTACTCTAAACGTGAGTGCTTCTATTTCAAAATTTCAAACAAAGCGCCAAAAGAACCTCTACTCGCCCAAAACTGCGCGAGACCAATGTTTGGTACTCCGATCCGTGAAGCCTACCGGCCCGATGTCTATAGGTCTAAACTGGGGTAAGTTTGTAACTTCATCTAGACGCCACGCAACCGCCTCTGAAAAACAGTCACACACTGTAGCCGCCTAAACACACGTTCGCTCGGTCGAAATCGCTCCCGCCCACTATTTGGGACACCTGGAATTAGAGTCCTACACCCGAACCCGCAGTAGGTCCGAAATTTATGATGGGGGCAAAGTTTGTACTTTCCCAAATTTCAAACAAGCGCATCCCATCTTTCGAAAAATATCAAAGCAAGCGCGTCCTAGACCGAAACATGGTTCCCCCTTAGCTCCCCTCGTATGACTCCCCATTCTTACTCTATGGGCACCAAAACTACCTGTCCATCAGCCGCGAAACCCCGGTGTCCTCCGTGCTCCACCCCATCCCACCCACCAACCGCTGCACTCCTCCATCACGTCGGAGCCTGCCTTTTCTTATCTTCTTCCTGGCACAAAAAGAGGGATTAGCATTATTGACCCCATGAGAAAGCACTAACACCTTCCTCATCGGGGCTCCGCGCGCTGGGAAAAGGCTTCTGCGACAGGAAACCGGCTACTAGTTAGGAAGTGAACATAAGGTATCAAGAGGTCCCTCACAGTCAGGTGCAATGCAGTTGCCCCCTATTAGTCAAGTACCCCTCTTCCTATTTAGTTTAGGGGTTAAGGCCTGAAATGGCTTGATGAACCCTTCTATTCACCATGCACCGGCCCCATTCACCGTGACGGCATCGTCCACCGCAACTGCAACTGCAACGCCCTCCATGGCTAGTAGTTGCAGCCAAGGCCGAGCTACCTCCAGGACGCCAACATGCGACGTACCCGATCCAGTTCAACCACGCCGTCATGCGCCTCACCGCTGCCGTTCCAACGTCGCCACCGTCCACCGCACCAGAGCAATTCTCGCTACGTCATCCTTCGCCACCTCGGATCTGCTTCCCCTCCGCCGACAGATGGCCACCGCAACACAGTCAACAATTTGTCCATGGGTTCGTCCAAGGCTCCACCCTCCTCCAAAACATTGGTTCCCCCGGTAAAAAGAAGAACATGACCACGATATCATGAGGACATAGCACTGGCAACCAAAAATGGTACTCCTCTTCCCTTATTCATGCAAATCTTACTAGCCTGCTTGCACGGTATTCATCCATAGAAGATTCTAGTTGGCTGCTACTTCCTACACCTTCTTCCTGATACTAGAAGTTCCTAGTAACTCGCGATGCACAAGGTTTCTCCTCATATACTATTTCACCTTAGCTAGAGGCCCGTCGCCCCCATGGATTTAAATTCCTGGTCAGTTAATTCCCAATTAAAGGAAGCATTCCCCGGCGTAACAGGTGCTAGTCCGCCTATTACACCAGTGAAGCATCGCCTTGGTGTTTATCTTAGGGTTGTGTGGGGCCTAGGAGGTGCTGGCGCCCGATCTGGAGGTCGGCCGGGCTTAAACGGATGGATGGGGGCACTACCAAGCACGGCGGTGGTGTGTGGTCGAGGGGAGGGCGGGGCGGCAATGGCAGGGGTTTAGGCCGGTGGTCACTGGAGGTTCGAGAAAGATCGTCAATAGTGACTGGCGGGAGGTAGACGAAGGCCATATGCCCGTTCCTTGTAGATCAAACAGTTCATAAAAAAATCGACTGACCTATTTATTTTCAGTCGACTGTTAATTTGATAGGACCACATGTGGTGGTGTGCTAGAGGAGTACCTGCATTGCCCAGCAATCCATGTGCTCATATATTACAAAATCATACGGGGTAGAATCTAATATTGTTTGCCATGCAATGTCGTAGAGCTATCTTATGTGTCCTGTCATTTATTTTTTCAGTCACCTGCTATCTGCTACTTTTACAGTGCACTAGTTATGCACACACTTCACCCATACTCCCCCACTATTGTGTTTTTATGCATAGGTATTTCAGCCTCTGCCAACCGGTTGATAGAAGCCCGAAATAAAAGAGAGAAGTAGCTCCAGCTTTCTTCGGGCTTAGGCAAGACACATTTTGTTGCAATAAAGTGTGCAGTGTCGGCAGATGGAGATGGTAAACGTAGCTCTGGAGTTGATAATCTCACTTGCCATGAACCACCATCCCAGGTGCTTGCTTTAACTTCGCAGTGTCATATGTGGTTGCATGTTGCATATGGTGTCGAGCTTGTATTTAGAAGGCTGAAGTCGGTCTTTATTAAGATAAGGAAATATATTTTTTACATGAACCACTATCCCGGGAGGACCAGAAGACAAATAACTAGTCAGGGCACTGGCCGAGCCAGTGACAAGCCGAGCACATACATGCATCACCTGGAAGCCAACTAAAAAGCCAGGATGGTGGCAAAGCATCCTGCCTCCCACCTGGCTCTTCGGTCCACGATGATCATGCTCACCACTCCAGCCGAATGTCTAGCTTGTATTGCTTCCAATTTGGTTAAATTGCATGTGCTTAGCTTACACATTATACCTTTGAATATGATATGCCTTCCTATTTTTGCTACATACTAGTACATCTATCTATTAACCATGTTCTTACATCTTACTAATGGTCTTGTGTATCCCTCATCAATCACATTTGATGAGACAGTCACCCCAGTGGGTTACTGTGAGAAAAGATCCTCTTTTAAAGAATGTAGTGTCAGCCTCCCCACATGATTCTCAAGAAACAGCAAAGCTAGATGAAGATAGTGAACGTAGCTCTGTAGTTGATGACCGCATTTCCCCTACACCACCATCGCATGTGCTTGCTCTAAATTGGTAGCGTGATATCTGGTTGCATGTTGCATATGATGTCTAGATTGTAATTATTCCAATCTAGTTAAATTGCATGCTCTATTCTGCTTAGTTTATCGCATGAGGTCCTTCTAATTTGTTGAAACGCCATTTATGATGGGACGCTTTTAACTTGGCAGAGTCATATTGGTTGCATCTTTCATGTGGTGTCTAGCTTGCATTGCTTCTTATTTTTTGAAATGGGTTCTGCTTAGTTTACACAAATGGTTGTGAATATGCCATGTCGTCCCGTTTTTGTACATATTCCATCCTGGTATCATGTGTTTGCTTTACATCAAAGTAGTGATTGTTAGTATCAAGCATGAATGCGTTCTAAAGAGTAAATTTTATTGCTTTTGTCTTGTCAGTTTTACTTGACAATTCAAAATCAATAAAGCGGAAGGAAATTAGCAAGGTGGTTGTCGGATTTCGGGTTCCGACAAAACCCTTGAGGTTCGAACACTAGGGTGTGCACGAAGATCTCTCCCCCTATCTAGCTCGCGCACATCATGATCTCACGGCCTAGCTCGGCGAACCCAAAGAACAAGAGACACAGGGTTTATACTGGTTCGGGCCACCGAGGTGGTGTAATACCCTACTCCAGTGTGGTGTGGTGGATTGCCTCTTGGGCTGAGGATGAATAGTTACAAGGGAAGAATAGCCTCTTGAGAGGTGTTCTTGTGCTTGGCGCACTTGTGTGGTTGAGGATGATCTGGATGTGATCTCTCCTGTCTCTCTAGATCGGTTCTCGTTCCCTCCTACTGTGGTGGCTACTCCTATTTATAGAGGCCTTGGTCCTCTTCCCAAATATTGAGCGGGAAGGGATCCCACAACGGCCAAATCCGAAGGGAGACAACTAGTACAAGCTATCCTGACAAAAGTAGTCTTCGCCTGCCAAAGGCTCTGGTGGTGACGCCGTCTTGGGCTCCACGGTGACCTCCGTCCTGTCGTCCTACTGGTCTAGATCTCGTTGCACTGAGATGGAAACCTTTGCCTGATGCCTCGGGACTCCTTACCTGCGATTGCCTCTTTAGCACCAAAGAGGAAAAAAGGACACTACGCGCGCTGGTACCCGCCTGGCTCCAGTGGTCATGGCTTGTGTCACAAAAACCTCGTGAGATGTCCCTTGCCTTGATCTCTCCGCCCCTTGTGAGCCAGCCTGGTGAGGCTGCCCCTGAGGAGGTCTTGTGTCGTCTGCCTCGCGAGGCTTGGCCCCTCGCGAGGGCCTTGAGTGTTTGCTGGTGAAGATGGGCCGTATAGGGCCACTGATGGAGCCATGCTATGGGCCACAGGCAGGCAAGTCTGGGGACCCCCGTTCCCAGAACGCTGACAGTAGCCCCCGGGCCCAAGGTGCACTCGGGCTTGGCTTCGAGGAGAAGCCAAGGGGCATGTGCAGAGCGCCGTAGGCCCCAACAGCATCCAGCCCCCGCTTGACGCATGGCGATTGATTGGACATGGGCGTCTTCACTTCCCCATGCCGCCTCGGCAACTGCCGGACTTGATGAGTCTGTGCTGCATGCAGAAAAAGATCATTATTACCTTAGATTGTGGAGGCCGGCAGTTGGCCTCCCCTTGGTTATAAATGGGAAGAGGGGAGCGGAGCCCCTGTCGCCCATCTGTTCCTTCGCTTCCCTTGCTCCTTCTTCTTCATCGCTTCATCGCTTGTTGCATCGACCATGGTACCGATAAAGAGGTTCTCGACCGCGGAGAATGGAAAGACTCCCCTGGACGATCCCGAGAAACTTTCACCAAAGAAGAGGTTGTCTCATTGTCGCGACATAGTCGTGAGGCCGGAAGGGTCGCGGCCATGGTACGAGCGGCGGCCTCCAGGGTATCCGCTGCCTTTGTACGCCCAAGCTGAGGGCTCTGAAGGGAGGCGCGATGAGCACCACCGCCCGCGCCAGGGTCGTGGTCGTCGCGCCGCGGTGACACACGCCATCGCCCCAGGGGCCCATGCCGTGGACTCCTCGCGTGAATTCATGATGTGGGCGGCGAAGCCTCCGCGCAGTTGGATTCGCTTCCCGTAGTTCTTCGCCGCTCAGATGCCGCTGAGGGCCCCCCTCGAGCTTTGGCTGTGATACGTCTCCAATGTATCTACTTTTCCAAACACTTTTGCCCTTGTTTTGGACTCTAACTTGTATGATTTGAATGGAACTAACCTGGACTGACGCTGTTTTCAGCAGAATTGCCATGATGTTGTTTTATGTGCAAAAAACAAAATTTCTCGGAATCACCTGAAACTCCACGGAATGTCTTACAATAAATAATAAAAAATCCTCGCCACAGATGAAGACCAGGGGGCCCACACACTGTCCACGAGGGTGGGGGCGCCCCCCCCCTAGGGCATGCCCCCTACCTCATGGGCCCCCTAGAGACCTCCCGACTCCAACTCCAACTCTATATAACTGCTTTCGGGGAGAAAAAAATAAGAGAGAAGATTTCATCGCGTTTTACGATACGGAGCCGCCGCCAAGCCCTAAAACCTCTCGGGAGGGCTGATCTGGAGTCCGTTCGGGGCTCCGAAGAGGGGGATTCGTCGCCGTCGTCATCATCAACCATCCTCCATCACCAATTTCATGATGCTCACCACCGTGCTTGAGTAATTCCATCATAGGTTTGCTGGACGGTGATGGGTTGGATGAGCTTTACCATGTAATCGAGTT
Source organism: Triticum urartu (assembly GCF_003073215.2). Classification (NCBI taxonomy): domain Eukaryota; kingdom Viridiplantae; phylum Streptophyta; class Magnoliopsida; order Poales; family Poaceae; genus Triticum; species Triticum urartu. The sequence goes on from NC_053023.1 coordinate 354,332,230, forward strand.
AGTTTTGATAGGGTTTGATCCCTAGTATCCACTATGTTCTGAGTTTGATGTTGCTATGACTTTGCTATGCTTAATGCTTGTCACTAGGGCCCAAGTGCCATGATTTCAGATCTGAACCTATTATGTTTTCATCAATATATGAGAGTTCTTGAATCTATCTTGCAAGTCTATAGTCACCTATTATGTGTTATGATCCGTTAACCCCGAAGTGACAATAATCGGGATACTTACCGGTGATGACCGTAGTTTGAGGAGTTCATGTATTCACTATGTGCTAATGCTTTGTTCCGCTTCTCTATTAAAAGGAGGCCTTAATATCCCTTAGTTTCCATTAGGACTCTGCTGCCACGGGAGGGTAGGACAAAAGATGTCATGGAAGTTCTTTTCCATAAGCACATATGACTATATTCGGAATACATGCCTACATTACATTGATGAATTGGAGCTAGTTCTGTGTCACCCTATGTTATGACTGTTACATGATGAACCACATCCGGCATAATTATCCATCACTGATCCGATGCCTACGAGCTTTCCATATACTGGTTTATGCTTATTTACTTTCCCGTTGCTATTGTTACAATCACTACATAATACCAAAAATATTACTTTGCTTTCATTACTCTTTTGTATCGTTACCACCACTATCGTATTACTTTGCTACTAAACACTCTGCTGCAGATACTAAGTTTCCAGGTGTGGTTGAATTGACAACTCAGCTGCTAATACTTGAGAATATTCTTTGGCTCCCCTTGTGTCGAATCAATAAATTTGGGTTGAATACTCTACCCTTGAAAGCTGTTGCGATCCCCTATACTTGTGGGTTATCAAGACTAATTTCTGGCGCCGTTGCCGGGGAGCATAGCTCTATTCTTTGAGTCACTTGGGATTTATATCTGCTGGACACTATGAAGAATTTGGAAGACGCTAAGACAACATGTCACATCCCTAGTTGTGGTCTGTCCTAGACCAGCTAGTCAGTTGTGCATCATGTTCAAATTCCATTTAAACCTGAAATGGGGATTGGTAAACCCTAGCACCAAATGAAATTCAAATAGGTTCAAATAAAATATTTTTCAATGACCCAGAATGCCTTAGGAAATGTTCATGATTTCTGATAAAGGTGAAAACCTCTTCCAAAAATGATGAACATAATTATAGGTCATTCCTGGATTTTTGAATTAAATCTTAAACTATTTGACTTTGGGCAGTTAAACACTACAAATAATTTAAATGCTCAAATAGTGTTGGAACTATTTGTGGGCCACTGAAATAATTCAGAAAGTGCTCATGAATATTTTCAGGATTTATAAAATTGATTTGGTTTTTTAAAAAACTAGATCAAAAACAAACTGCAAATTAGAAAACAGAAACAAAAATAGAAAGGGCAGAAACCTACCTAACTTACCTGCAGCCCATCTGGTGCCCCAGCTGGCCCAGCACTGTGCGGCCCACTGGCCCACAGTGCCAGTCATCACCAACCTCCCGCCAGAGTAGGCAGGCGGCTGCCTGTCGCCCGTGTGCCGCCCCTGGCCACCTCCTGCTTGCCACCGAGGCGCCCCGACGCGTCTGGAGACGCCCCGTAGCCCCCTCGCTCCTCTCCCTCACTCTCTGCTCTCTCCCTCGCCCTCTGCTCCCTCTCCCGAGCACACCCGAGTCGCGCCGCTCGCCGTTCCCACGGCCACCGGCCACCCCACGCCTCACCGACGCGCCCAGAAGCTCCGCCAATTCGTCCTCTACCTCCTCGATGAGCCATGAGGCCCCGGACGCGCTGCAACACCGCCACCGCCGCCGCCCTCTTCGTTCGGCCACCGAGATCGCCGGCAACCTCTCATCACCACCAGCACCTCCCCGAGCTCGCCGAGGCCTCCGTTCAATTCTATGTGAGCTACCGCTTTGAACCCCTCTCTTCCCCGCCTCGATTGCGCCTGGTAGCCCTCGTTCTCACCGGAGCTAAAGCTCCCCGCCGCCGGCCGTGTCGCCATCGTAGCTACGGCCGAGCAAGCTCGCGTTTGAGCTCACCGTTGCACTCACCGCACCACCGCGAGTCGAACACGACCATCCATGGTTCCTCCCGTGCCCCGCACCGCCCACACCATTGTGCCCGAACTCCGGCCGCCGCCTAGCCGCTGCCGCCATCGACTCAGGCCGTCCCAGCTGCAGCCGCTGCCACCACTAGATGCGCAAGAGCGTCAGAAAGCCGTAGCAACAAACCGCGTACAAAACGGAGCCCCGTAGCGTTTTTCCGAAACGCTCCACCGTCATTTTGGTCAGCGCCGGCCGAACTCCGGCGAGGTGGACGTGGCCTGTCATTAGCCACTAATGACGCCACTAACTAACCCCATAGCTCACTGACGGATGGGCCCCATGCCCATAAGTAAACTTAGTTTATTTCCAGTTATGTTTAACTAACCACAGGGGCCCCACAGGTCGGGTTGACCCGGCCACGTCACATGTTGACTGTCCCCACATGTCATGTTGACTTTGCTGACGTGGGCGTTGACCGGACCCACCTGACAGTGTCACTAACCAGCCCCAGTCACTGACCAGTGGACCCCACTGGTCAGGTTTGACCTGGAGGTGCCCAGTTGACCTGCTGACATCAGGGTGATGTCATGCTGATGCAATAACTCTTTTTCTGGAGTTATTCTTATTCAGGAAATTCCAGAAATTAATGCAAACTTCAAAAATTCATAAAAATTCAACCGTAGCTCAGATTGAAATAATTTATATATGAAAAATTATCAGAAAAATGCAATCTATCCATCTGTACCATTTTCATGCATGACAAACCAACTTATACTTGCTGTATAGGTGAAAACATATAAATGGCATTTATAAAGACTTAACTTGGAGTTGCATTTGAATTCTTGGTTCAAATGGACTTCATCCAATTGAATGCTAGCTGCATTAGCTCAAACAACATCACATCTACATGCCATGTTCATGCATCATATTGTTGCATATGTTGGTGTATTGATTGCCGACATCATTCCTTCTCGATAGGTCCTGCTCCGAAGACCGATCCAGAGTACCTGTCTGAGGAGCAATGCCCCCTCCGTTGATCTACCAGGCAAGCAAACCCCCTTGTTCATTCCGATAAAATCCTACTCTCTCGCTCCTGCTCTCATTTATTGTATTAGGACAACAACGATTCAACTGCTACTTTATGTTGCGGTAGTTGAACCCATTCCTCTGCATGACCTGTCATTGCCACAGTAAATAGTTAAAACCCACTAGCATGTGTAGGAGTTGATCGAGCCATGTTGTGTTCTTGCCATTCCATGCCTGCTATTGCTTAGAGTTGTGTCAAGTCTGATTCATTAGGAATGAATTGGAGTGGTACGATATGTTCTGGTGCTAAGAGTTAAGCGTGTGAACACGATTTGGTAAAGGTAGCGGTGAGAGGCCATGTAGGAGTACATGGTGGGTTGTCTCACTAGAACCGTCCTTAAGCACTGAGTTCCGTGTATGTTGTCCAATGACTAGCTACTACCACACATTGGAATGCTAAGTGCCCCTCTCGACTTATTAGCCAACTTGATCTCTGTCCAGGAGTTGCAAATAGTTTCTGGTGTTTGTAGGTAGTGTTAGTAGTCTACCAAGTGGCACCCGGCCAGGTGGGCTTGGGACAGACTAGGCACAAGTGGCACGGTGTACCAAGCATAGATCCATCCAGCGAGGTGGGCTTGGGAACCCTGCACATATCGTTTGGGGCCGTGAGCGACACCCCGGCCGGATCTCCTTGCGGATGGAACCCGAATAGGCGATAAACCTGGACTAGAGTCTTGTGTGGTTAGTCAGGTCGTGGCCGACACCCTCGCCAGGCTTCCGCTTGAAGGTTGCCGAGGTACATGACGTGTACATGGTGATAAGTGGTGAGAGCGTGTGTGAAGAAGTACACCCCCGCAGGGTTATCATGATCTATTCGAATAGCCGTGTCCTCGATTATGGACTTCTTGGATGCTTACGTGGTACATAGACAACTTAAAGTGGATACTCTAAAATGCTCAAGACAAGTGTAAGTGCTATGGATGGCCTTCTCGTAAGAAGACGAGGGTGAATCCATAGTGGTGTTTTGATGTGGTGATTAGTGGACTCGTGTGCGCTACCTCACCTCAAAGAAGTTTCTCGTTGTCGTAGAACATGATAGCCACCGAGTCAAAGCTGGCTTGCTACAACTAAACCCCACATTATATTCTTGATACAAATGCATGTATGATAGGATCTGATGTAAGTCTTGCTGAGTACCTTTGTACTCATGTTTGCTTTATTTATGTTTTGCAGGTGAGACATCTGTCTCACTAGTAGTCCCGCTTGGACTTCGACGAGTAGCTTGCACCTCAGCTATGATCTTGTGCCCTTGGGAAGGACTTGTGGATAGTTAGGCCTCTTAGCCCCTTCTTTGTAGTTGTCTGTACCCAGACATGTAATGCTTCCGTTGCTTGTATGCTCTGAATGATGGGTCATGTGATCCCTGTTTGTATTTTATGCTATGTGGCTCTTCTGAGCCTTTATCTATATGAGTTTGCGTTATGTTGTGATGCCACATTGTACAACACATACTTGCATGTTATGCATACGTGTGACGTGTATTGCTATGTGTGGGATCCGACAATCTAGTTGTTTATCCTTGGCAGTCTATCTTATGGGGAAATGTAGTCTAGTGCTTCCTTGAGCCATAGTAGTCCGCTACAGCCCGGTTCACCGGAGTCCTGCTAGCCCAGCACTACTGCTCAGGACACTTGACTGGCCGGCATGTGCTTCACTTTGTTCCTGTGTCTATCCCTTCGGGGAAATGTCACGTGGTGACATCCGGAGTCCTGTTAGCCCAGTGCTACAGCTCAGATTCACACGCTGCTGACTGACATGCTCGATGTGAATCATGTATGACTATTCCCATGGGTTAGTGCCGCTTTGGGTTCACGACTAGCCATGTTGGCTCGGGTTCTCTGTCATATGAATGCTAGCGACACAATCATATACGTGAGTCAAAAGGCGCAAACGGTCCCGGGCCAGGGTAAGGCGACACCCGTGGGAATACCGTGCGTGAGGCCGCAAAGTGATATGAGGTGTTACCGGCTAGATCGATGTGATTTGGAATCGGGGTCCCGACACAACAATTTATCCCTCAACTACGAGGGGAGGTAAGGAGCTGCCATCTAGCTCTGCACTTGATTCACCTTCTGTTATTAGTAAGCTTGCGACACCTAAACCTGCTTCTGCTATTCGTTCTGATATGTCACATGTTATTGATGATGCTACTTCTACTATACATGATACTTATGATGAAACTACTTCTATGCTTGATACTAATGTGCCACTTGGTGATTTTATCGAGGAACGACTTGCTAGGGCTAGAGAGATTGAAAATATTAAATCTGATTATGATGAAGAATCACTTGTTATTCCTGAGGGTTATTTATTTGATCAAGAAGCCTCTTTAGCTATTTTAGCTTGCAAAGATAGATATGAACTCAAAAGGTTATTAGCTAAATGGAATAAGCAATCTCTAAATGCTAGGATGAAACCTGACCCTGCTTTTGCTACTTCACCTATCTGTGTTACTGATAAGGATTATGAATTCTATGTTGATCCTGATATAATTACTTTGGTTGAATCTGATCCTTTTCATGGCTATGAATCTGAAACTGTTGTGCCACATCTTACTAAATTAAATGATATAGCCACCCTGTTCACTAATGATGAGAAATCTCGCTACCTTTATATCCTTAAAATATTTTCGTTCTCATTAAAGGGTGATGCTAAGATATGGTTTAATTCTCTTGATCCTGGTTGTGTGCGTAGTCCCTAGGATATGATTTACTACTTCTCTGCTAAATATTTCCCTGCTCATAAGAAACAAGCTGCTTTAAAGGAAATATAGAACTTTGTGCAAATTAAAGAAGAGAGTCTCCCACAAGCTTGGGGAGGCTTCTCAAGTTACTTAATGCTTTGCCTGATCATCCTCTTAAGAAAAATGAAATACTTGATATCTTTTACAATGGACTAACCGATGCTTCCAAAGATTACCTGGATAGTTGTGTTGGTTCTCTTTTCAGGGAAAGAACACCGGATGAAGCTAAAATCTTATTGAATAATATGTTGACAAATGAAAATAATTGGGCACCTCCTGAGCCAGCTCCTGCTCCAATTAATGATCCTATTCCTAAACCAATTCCGAAGAAGAGAGGTGTTCTATTTCTCAGTCCCGAAGATATGCAAGAGGCGAAGAAATCTATGAAAGAAAAAGGTATTAAAGCTGAAGATGTTAAAAATTTACCTCCTATTGAAGAAATACATGGTCTTAATTTACCGCCTATTGAAGAAACATATGATCTTAATCCTTTATTTATTGAAGAACCTCTAGACCTCGATAAACCGACACAGGTAGTAAAGGTAAATTCTCTCTATAATTATGATAAAGCTGAAATCCCTCCTACTAAAATTGCTAGTTAGTGCTTGGATGAGTTTGATAATTTTATGTTTAAGAAAGAAGACTTCAATGCTTATTTTGGTAGACAATTAAAACAAGATGCTGACATGATTAAATACTTGGGTGATTATATGGCTAATATTAGAGGTGAACTTAAACTTGTTAGCAAACATGCTTCTATGGTTACCACTCAAGTAGAACAAGTACTTAAAGATCAAAAGGAATTGCTCAATGAGATGAATAGTAAGAAAAATGATTATGCTGTTAAAGTGGCTCCTAGAACTGGTAGAATGACTTAGGAACCTTTGTATCCTGAAGGCCACCCTAAGTGAATTGAGCAAGATTCTCAGAGAAATAATATTGATGCACCTAGTTCTTCTAAAAGGAAGAAAAAATGATAGAACTGTGCAAACTTCTAGTGAACCTATTGCTGAACCACCTGATAATCCAAATGATATCTCTATGTCTGATGCTAAAACACAATCTGGCAATGAACATGAACCTAATGAAAATGTTAATGATGATGTTAATAATAATGCTCAACCTAGTAATGATAATGATGTAGAAATTGAACCTGCTGTTGATCTTGATAAGCCACAATCAAAGAATCAACGTTATGATAAGAAAGATTTTGTTGCTAGGAAACATGGTAAAGAAAGAGAACCTTGGGTTCAGAAACCCATGCCTTTTCCTCCCAAACCATCCAAGAAAAAGGATGATGAGGATTTTGAGCGCTTTGCTGAAATGATTAGACCTATCTTTTTGCGTATGCGATTGACTGATATGCTCAAAATGAATCCTTATGCTAAGTACATGAAAGATATTGTTACAAATAAAAGAAAGATACCAGAAGCTGAAATTTCCACCATGCTTGATAATTATACTTTTAAGGTTGGAATACCAAAGGAACTTGGAGATCCAGGAGTACCTACTATACCATGCTCCATTAAAAGAAACTATGTTAAAACTGCTTTATGTGATCTTGGAGCCGGTGTTAGTGTTATGCCTCTCTCTTTATATCGTAGACTTGACTTGAATAAGTTGACACCTACTGAAATCTTTGCAAATGGCTGATCAATCAACTATTATACCTATCGGCATTTGTGAGGATGTGCCTGTTGTGGTTGCAAACGTTACTATTTTAACGGACTTTGTTATTCTTGATATTCCCGAGGACGATAGTATGTCTATTATTCTTGGAAGACCTTTTCTTAATACTGCAGGGGCTGTTATTGATTGCAACAAAGGCAATGTCACTTTTCATGTTAATGGTAATGAGCATACGGTACACTTTCCGAGGAAACAACCTCAAGTTCATAGTATCAATTCTATCGGAAAAATTCCATCGATTATATTTGGAGGTTTTGAATTTCCTCTTACTACTGTCAACAAGAAATATGATATACTTATTATTGGGGATGTGCATATCCCTGTTGAGGTAACCTAGTGCTATTCGAAATTTCTCCGGTTTCATGTTAATCGGAATGAGTTTGTTAACAAGACTTGATCAACCTTGTTAGTGGATTCCTTTTGATGAGCATTAGATGGATGAAACTAGAAGCACAACCTTCTGTACCCTCTCTATACTTTCTGTTATTTAGTTGAAATAAAGTAAAAATAAATAATTTTCTGTCTGTTATATGATTATTTGTGCAATATAAAAATACCTCGAAAATAAAAGTTCTCCAAATGCCCTGAACATTAAATATGATTTTTTCTAGAATATTTGAGGATTTATGGAACGAAGAACGCACCAGGGGGGCCAAGCACCTTGCCACGAGGGTGGAGGGCACGCCCACCCCTCTAGGGCGCGCCCCCCTGCCTCGTGGGCCCACAGTGGCCCTCCTCCACTCATTCCTGCACCCATCCTCTTCTTCTTCCTCCCACAAACACGAGAAACCAACTCAAGCACGATTTCTAGCTCACTTTGCTGCCATTTTCGATCTCCTTGCTCAAAGCACCTCTCACAAAACTGCTTGGGGAGATTGTTCCTTGGTATGTGACTCCTCCATTGGTCCAATTAGTTTTTGTTCTAGTGCTTTATTCATTGCAAATTTTTACTGCTTAGGCCCTAGGCACTTGTAGGAGTGGTTATCAAGCACTACTCGGACGCAAAACTTTTGCTCGATTTAACGCAATACCCTATTCTTGAGCTTGCATGTCAAATTTATATGGCCAAAAGTAGTTTTGATGCATGATATAGGCCCTAGGCACTTGTAGGAGTGGTTGCTATCAATATTATTGAGTTTGGTTTACTTTTATTTTGAAGTTACTAAAAATTTCAAGATTTTTCAGAAAATGATGAGGAGATTATTGAGGGGCTCATCGAGCCAAAGCTCGAAGGAAAAGGCACCGAAGCCTAAGTATAATTTGCCGCGCACCGCGGAGGTTCGGGCATGTGAATGGCCTTCCGAGGATTTCTTAAGAGTAGCTGGGATTTATGAAGATTTTCATGAATTGGCTCATAATGCAGGCCTCACTGGTTTCCTCCACGACCAATGCGATCAGTATCTCTTTCTCACAAATACCTTTGTGAAAAACTTTCATTTTCATTCTAGGAACTCACCACCTACGGTGGAGTTTCATTTATATGATGAGCATAAGGAGATGTCACTTTATGATTTTTGTCGGATTTGATTAGTCCCTTTTGAGGGGAAGACAGAAGAATTACATCGTAATGATGTGGAGGGATTTATTGATACTATCACTGTAGGGGAAACTAGGAAGGTTTCCGATGCACGAATCACTAGCATACATTTTCCTGTCTTACGTTACTTTGCATTATTTGCTAGTCGTTGCTTAATTGGTCGCGGAAACTTGGAAACCTTAGTATCCCTGATATTATTATTTTGCTCCAAGGTTTATATAGTGATAACACTTTTAGTATGGGCGGTATTATTGCTAAACGGTTAAGTCTGAACCGTACAAAGGCCCCATCTTTGGAGGCATCTATGATACATGCCTAGCTGCACATTTTAACATACCTATTAGGCATGCTGAGAAGGAAGAAAAAGTGCTGCCTCGTGTTTATCTAGATTATAAAAGTATGGTGGCACATGATTTTATTATTAAGAATAGGGCAGGAGAGCTTAAATATCAATTGTTCTTTAATAAACATCATCCTAAGACTATTACCTTGCCTACTCCTTCTTTGTTTTATTTGACTGTAGGCACGTACCTTGTTCCGTTGACGGCTATCCACGCGCTACCGGAACCCTGCACCAGCCGAGGAGCGAGAACCGGAACCACAATTTGATCCTTCACGGCAGTCTAACTATCAGTGGGATCCGGAGATGATTGCCAGCCAGTGGCAATCGAAGCCTTCTTCTTCCTCATCACAGTACGACCCCAACAACCATTATTATGGATATCAGCCAGGCCAGCCGTGGACATAGACCAACTTAGGCCAAAAGCCTAAGCTTGGGGGAGTACGTATTTGTCACCGACATTACATTTATTTTCACACACACTCATTGCTAGATGTCAGTGCTCATACTTTTTCATTGTATCATCCATGCTAGTTTATTTCCTTTTTTGCTTTCTTCTTGTGTGTTTAATAAACCTTAAGAAAAACCAAAAAAAATTAGTTGTAGCTTTTAATTAGTTTACTTTTCATGCTTGTAGTAATTATTAAAAGAAAACCCAAAAAGATTTCCTATTCTTATTTTGCTTGTTGGGAGCTTTCCCGTGTAAATAGTTTTATTTCTTTTCTTTTCTTTGGGGGTCGATAGGAGAAGACCATTGTCGGTGTCAAAACCGGCGGATCTCAGGTAGGGGGTCCCGAACTGTGCGTCTAGGCGGATGGTAACAGGAGACGGGGGACACGATGTTTTTACCCAGGTTCGGGCCCTCTCGATGGAAGTAAAACCATACTCCTGCTTGATTGATCTTGATGATATGAGTATCACAAGAGTTGATCTACCACAAGATCGAAGAGGCTAAACCCTAGAAGCTAGCCTATGGTATGATTGTTGTCGTTGGTCCTACGGACTAAACCCTCCGGTTTATATAGACACCGGAGGGGGCTAAGGTTACACAGAGTCGGTTACAAGGAAGGAGATCTACATATCCGTACTGCCAAGCTTGCCTTCCACGCCAGGGAGAGTCCCATCCGGACACGGGACGAAGTCATCAATCTTGTATCTTCATAGTCCAACAGTCCGGCCAAAGGATATAGTCCGGCTGTCCGGATACCCCCTAATCCAGGACTCCCTCAGTAGCCCCTGAACCAAGCATCAATGACGATGAGTCCGGCGCGCAGATTGTCTTCGGCATTGCAAGGCGGGTTCCTCCTCCGAATACTTCATAGAAGATTTTGAACACGAGGATCGTGTCTGGCTCTGCAAAACAAGTTCCACATACCACCGTAGAGAGAATAATATTTCCATAAATCTAAGCTGCTGACGTACCTCGTAGTGTGACATCACACCACAACCAGGTCTTTATTCGAATCGTTTTTCATAACCAATCTCATCGTATTTCGCGAGCTGGTTTCGTTGGCACGCCTTGTCGAAGCAGAGATCGTGTCCCCTTTATTACGGGATTCCCATCAATACAGACGTGGGTAACCCAACCGTGCCTATTGGTAGGACTCGTAGATCTTAGACAAGTCCCAAATGGCCACGAGGAGGACGCTTGATACTCACCCTCTTTATAAAGGGGACAAGGCTTTTTCTTTTTTCCCTCTCGTGCTCAATCAAATGCTTCCCTCGCCGCGAGTTCTAATACCCAAAACTCAAGTCAAGTGCTTCGGACCTTCAACTATGTCCGGATCCAACCTTCAAGGTTGGTGGATGCCTTCCTCCGTCACGGTGGAGGACATCAAGAGGTTGAGTGAGGCCAGATATCTGACCGCCAAAATTTCGCATCGGCTGCCTGCCCGAGGGCAGGTCGTCCCTACTCCCGAACCCAACGAGAGCATCGTGTTCGTCTCCCACTTCCTCCGAGTACTAGGCCTCGCTCTGGATCCCTTTGTTAGGGGTCTTATGTTCTATTATGGGCTAGATTTTCACGATCTGGCCCCGGATTCCCTTCTTCACATTTCGTCATTTATTGTTGTATGTGAGGCCTTCCTTCGCATTACCCCTCACTTCGGCATGTGCCTCAAGACCTTTGATGTAAAGCCGAAGATGATCGAGGGGTAGCACGCAGCGTGCGGAGGCACTTTAATAAGCAAAATTGCTGATGCTCCATGGCCTGAGGGTAGCTTCCTAGAGGTGTCCGGATTGTGGCAGCGGGAGTGGTTCTACATCACAGCTCCCCGAAGTGCCAAGTGGGTAGCTGCCCACACCTTTCGATCAGTCCCCCCACCACAACTTACATCATGGATCAGCAGGGGGCTGAGCTGGGGTCCAGCCAAGGACGTGCCAATACTGCAAAGCCGTATCCGAGATCTCCTTGATAGAGATTTCAGTATGGTTATGGTAGTGCAAGTTATGCTAGTTCGTCGAGTCCAGCCTTCCAAACGCTGGCCCCTTCGCATGTGGGAATTCAACCCGGAAGGACCGCGAGCTATTCAACACTTCCTTGGCATGACGCCTGAGGAGATGTACAAGTTGTTCTTCGGACCACAAATAATGTGTCCGGACATCACTGAGGATGCAGGTCTGAGCTGCAATCGCCCAGATACCCAAGTAAGTAGCCCCGCATCCGAACACACTGTCCGTTTATTTATCGCAACATCGCCCTAAAAAAGCCGCTCTTTGACCAGGATTGGATAGCGAAGGCAAAGTTGATCAGGTGTCCGGCCAACCTCCCTAAGACATCACCAAATCCTGTGCTAACCAGGATGCTGGAGATCGCGCCTTATCAAGTGTCCTCAGGAGAAGATAAAGGGGGGGACAAGGAGGCTAGTGCCTCTGCGAAGGAGGTTAACCGGGGAGGAGGAACTGAAACTTCCTCTCCCTAGGGAAGGAAGAGGAACGCCTCTGAAGACCCGGAGACTACGGTCTCCAAACAGGGGAAGAAATCTTCGCCGAAGGGTCCTGCCCTGGGGGATACCCCGGCTTCACTATGCCCTCAAGGGGATCAGCCCTCCACCGAGCTATAAGTAAAAGGGTACTTAATAATGAAAATATCTCGCATTACTTCTGAGGAAAATAACTGAAGCATTCATCTTGTAGTTCGCATCTTAGCCCTTCTCTGCAGAGCTCGTCTTCAGGGGATCTTCTTCCAGAGATGATGGAGAGCGAAATGCCTCCCCCTGCCATACCGCCTCATGAGGCAGGCGACCCCGAGGTGTCATCGCGGAGGGTTTCTCCTGATCTGGCAAGGCCAGAAGGTAATCCTATGGCCACCCGAAGTCGTCAGTATCCGACTCTTGAAGAGGGCAATCGAAAGAGTCCGGCGCCGTCTGGTGTATGGTCGGACGTACTGAGGGATCTTCTAGAGCAAGCGGCTATCTCAGAAGAGCACTGCACATTGATGGGTACGGTGATTGAAAGGATTTCGTCCGCCGAAAGCGGGTTGCATGAAGCCTATATGAGTCTACTGACGGGTTTTGAGGTACGCGAAATGATGTACATTTTTGACAGTAAAGCACATTTTTAGATGTGCCCTGTGTAGATAGTAGCCCCTGAGACTCTGGGTTCTGTCGAAGACGACAATGCACAGAGGATCATAGTCCCAGGAATAATCGTGCCGCCTTAATATGCAGGTGGCGGAGGGTCCGGTGGCCAGCCGGACTGATGAGTTTGTCGAGCTAAAGTGGCAGCTTGACGTGGCAGACGCCGACATCGCACTTGTCAACAAGCGGCTTGACGAGGCACAGGGTATGTGATTCCTCCGGTGACACATGGGAAGAGGAGCATGATGCCAGTATCTATAACATGTGTGTGAATGCAGATGAAGCTGCGGCTGTGGAGAACCTTCGGGCGGAACTTGCCCGAGACAGAGAACAAGCCAGGAAAAGCGATGTGGCTGCCCTAAAGGCAATCGAGGAGCTGAAAGCCGAACAGGCTGCTCACTGCCAAAGCAAGGAGGAAATAGCCAGGATGGTTGTGGAGTTGAAGAACGCCGCTGACCATTACGAGCTTCTTGAAAAGGAAGATCAAGCGAAGAGGACAGACCTGGAGAAGGCCACGATGGCGACCAAAGACACCCGCTCTACAATGAGAGCGATGAAGGGGGAGCTGCGTCAAGCCGGGGATATCGCGGCTGGGAAGCCCTTTATGCTGCGGATGAAGTTTGGAGATCCTTGGTACGCCCCTTTGGACCGGCTGTGGAGTTCCGTGCACGCATATCTGGACTTAGCGGCGAGTGCTACCGATGCGGCCGAATACTTCCGAGATCAAAAGGATCGCTAAGTGGAAAAGCTGTTCTGGTCACAATTGAACGTTCCAGAGCGTCCGCTTCCATTAACTGATCGGTTGGCCGAATGGGCCGAGCTGATTAGATTGTCCGGACTCGCCATGAGGTCTGTTATGGATCATCTGTGGCCAAAAAGGCCAAAGCCGAACAATTATTTTAGTTTGGTGCACCAGTTCCTTGGTGCGGTGCCGCACATCAACGCGATGAAGAGGTCGGCGTGCGTAGAGGGTGCACTGATGGCCCTTGCCCGTGTGAAGACATACTGGGCGGAGATGGAGGCCACCGCCATTGCAGCCCAAGATTTGGACGAGAGCCGAGTACCTGTCGAGCACTACTTTCGAGAAGTTCTTGAGGGCGCTCGTTCAATAGAAGTGCAGTCCTTGAAGAATATTATGTTCTAATGACATGTATTCCCATTCAAAAACAATGTTTTATTGAGTTTATCAAGGCTGTTTTTATACTTTTCCGTGAAAGTACTATGATGCTTCATGTGCGGCCGTTTTATGTATATATGTATATAACCTGAAAGATGGCAGTCGTCGGCTTCAGCCCCCATGCATATAATGCGGGGGTGCTCGCAGAAGGCGCATGTTCACACTTGATCCAACGTCTTGGTCCATTAAGGAGGTGATAGCGCAACGAACTAGGCAATCGGACTATAATGCTTTAACACTTTCACTTAGCCAGGGGAGTTTGACAGTGGGGCTACTATATAGCACCTGGTGGCTCCGCGCTCATCCGAATTCGGGGCGCGTACATGCCTGGCCGGGAAACGGCCCTTCGTTAAGGCGGAGGAATCCCGAAGATTCCGCTAGGTCATTGAGTGGTTGACCAGTCTCACGCTATATCATGACAGTCAGTTTTCGGCTTTCTCTACTGAGGTGCTCGTCCGGATGAACCAAGGCACAATCGCAGTAGTTCTCCTGGTGCTGCCCTAGCCGATAGAGGGGAACGTAAGGCAGCAAAACACAAGAGCCGGGCAAACCCAACATTTGACCAAAGACATGATTCGGAGCTGATGCATATAAGGCCAAACTCACGACGCTGAACACTCCCTAAGGTATTCGGTCTTTATGATGTAAATCGGGCTAAACAGTGCCCTTTGTAATAAGCCCCTGGTGTCCAGGTACGTGCAATATTCTGACGTGGCCACATGCCAATACATCAGCATCCTTCTCAGTTGTACCGAGAATCCAGGGGATGTGTATCAACAAGAGACAGTTAAAAAGGTTTATGCAGGGTCTTAATCTAAAAAGAATCCTTGGAACGGGTCCCTTTTGCATGTCTACGCCTGTGTCTCCATTGTGCCGTATCCTGGACGGGTGTAGCATGATGGTCATTTGAAAAAGAGAGGAACTTAGTTGAAAAGTTGTCGTGCAAAAGGTAGGTTATTCTAAATAAACCATGTATAGTTCCAGATGAGTAAGTTGAGCCTAATTGTCACTTGTTCACACGCGTTGAGCCCCTTGTATTGTTGTAGGGGTATAGCCATCAAACCTGTATCAATTATATATAGCTACACCGAACTCGTCTAACCGTGTCCATGGTCTTAACGACCTGTCAGATGCTCTAGTTGGTGAGGCCGTCTAGTGTGCGGCTGCCAAGGCAGCCGCACGGTCTTCCGCGCGCAAGGAGGGCTCAATATTTCCATTTACTGTAATGATGCCACCTGGACCGGGCATCTTAAGCATGAGAGAAGCGTAATGCGGTATTGCGTTAAATCGAGCAAAAGTTTCGCGTCCGAGTAGTGCTTGATAGCCACTTTGGAACGGAGCGATGTGGAAGGTTAACTTTTCGCTATGGAAGTTATCGGGAAAGCCGAATATAACCTCTAGTAGTAGGGAGCCCATACAACGGGCTTTTGGGCCTGGCGTAACTCCTTTAAAGGTAGTATTGCTATGGCTGATTTTTGTTGGGTCTATCCCCATTTTGTGGACTGTGTCCTAATATATCAGGTTTAAACTACTGCCGCCGTCCATCAGGACTTGTGTGAAAGTGGTATCCGTCAATTATAGGGTCTAACACCAAGGCAGCCCATCCTGCATGCCGGATACTTGCCGAGTAATGCTGATGGTCAAAGGTGATCGGTTTGGACGACCAGTGGCAGAACTCCACGGTGATAGGCCCTCGGGCATGTGTCTCTAGGAGTGCCGCTTTGTTTCTCCCCTTCATCACGTGTAACATGTTTACTGTTTTGACTTCTAGTGGGAATTTCTTCTGTTCCCCAGTGCTTTGCTTGCGAGGCTCGTCCTCGTCTTCGCTTGGTGTATCCTGCCCCTTGTGTTCGGCGTTGAGTTTGCCGGACTGCTTGAAGACCCAACATTCTCTATGGGTATGATTTGCAGGTTTGTTGAGGGTGCTGTGGATCTGACATAGTTTGTTCAGAATCTTGTTCAAGCTGGACAGTTCGTCTCTGTTACCTTTGGAGGGCAGCTTTTGCTGACCTGGCCGAGAGCTTCTGAATCCGGCGTTTACCGCCATGCTCTTTGGGCCGTCTTCTTTATTTCGGCGCTTGTTTTTGCTGCGTCGTGGCTTCCCGTTTCCGTCCCTGACTTTGGATGTACTTGGGTCGCTGGTGCTGCATCAGGCTAATCAGCTGTCCTCGCCCGCGCAAAAGCGGGTCATGAGGCTTGTTAATGCTTCCATTGTTCTCGGCTTTTCTTGGCTGAGGTGTCTGGCAAGCCATTCGTCTCGAATGCTCTGCTTGAAAGCTGCTAAGGCTTCGGCGTCCCGACAGTCGACTATTTGGTTCTTTTTAGTGAGAAACCTGTTCCAAAGCTTTCGGGCTGACTCTCCGGGTTGTTGAGTTATATGACTTAAATCGTCTGCATATGATGGTCGGACATAGGTCCCTTGAAATTTTTCCCGAAAATCGTCCTCGAGCTCTTCCCAGCTTCCAATGGAGTTTTCGGGGAGGCTTTTAAGCCAGTGCCGAGCTGGCCCTTTGAGCTTGAGGGGTAAGTACTTGATGGCATGGAGATCGTCTCCTCGAGCCATGTGGATATGGAGGATGTAGTCCTCAATCCAGACCCCAGGGTCTGTTGTTCCGTCGTACGCCTCTATGTTTACGGGTTTGAATCCCTCTGGAAATTCATGGTCCAACACCTCATCGGTGAAACATAGGGGCTGTGCGGCACCCCTGTATTTGGGTGTACCATGGTGTTCAGATTTTTGTTGTGTTGCATTGTGTGCTGGAGCGCGCTTGCTTGGCCCGTAGATGGATCTGGTTGTGCCGTCCTTTTGATGCAAGCCCTCACGTGGATCGCGTACTGGCTGGTTTGCAGCGTCGTTTGCCGCTCTATGTTGGCCACGAGGTCGTCTATCTGACCGGATGGCTATTTTGTTTTTTGATTGCAAGGGATCTAAGGCCTCCTCATGGAATTCAGGTAGCAGCTTTCGCTTCGGGTAGCTCTTTGTGTGACGACTACCGCTGTACTTTGCTGTAGTGTTGAGTACTTCACTCCATCTAATTTTGAGTGTGTCTTGTGCAGCCCTGAGCCCTTGCTTCTGCTTTTTCAGACTCCTCGCAGTGGGAACAAGCCTTTGATGGGTATTCTGTTGCTCCAGGTGCCTGTACAGTGTGATGTCATCCGGACTGTTATCTTCGCCAGAGTCGGGTGGAGTTTCATTTATATGATGAGCATAAGGAGATGTCACTTTATGATTTTTGTCGGATTTGTTTAGTCCCTTTTGAGGGGAAGACAGAAGAACCACATCGTAATGATGTGGAGGGATTTATTGATACTATCACTGTAGAGGAAACTAGGAAGGTTTCTGATGCACGAATCACTAGCATACATTTTCCTGTCTTACGTTACTTTGCATTATTTGCTAGTCGTTGCTTAATTGCTCGCGGAAACTTGGAAACCTTAGTATCCCTGATATTATTATTTTGCTCCAAGATTTATACAGTGATAACACTTTTAGTATGGGCGGTATTATTGCTAAACGGTTAAGTCTGAACCGTACAAAGGGCCCCATCTTTGGAGGCATCTATGATACACGCCTAGCTGCACATTTTAACATACCTATTAGGCATGCTGAGAAGGAAGAAAATGTGCTGCCTCGTGTTTATCTAGATTATAAAAGTATGGTTGCACATGATTTTATTATTAAGAATAGGGCAGGAGAGCTTAAATATCAATTGTTCCTTAATAAACATCATCCTGAGACTATTACCTTGCCTACTCCTTCTTTGTTTTATTTGACTGTAGGCACGTACCTTGTTCCGTTGACGGCTATCCACGCGCTACCGAAACCCTGCACCAGCCGAGGAGCTAGAACCGGAACCACAATTTGATCCTTCACGGGAGTCTAACTATCAGTGGGATCCGGAGATGATTGCCAGCCAGTGGCAATCGAAGCCTTCTTCTTCCTCATCACAGTATGACCCCAACAACCATTATTATGGATATCAGCCAGGCCAGCCATGGCCATAGACCAACTTAGGACAAACGCCTAAGCTTGGGGGAGTACGTATTTCTCACCGACATTACATTTATTTTCACACACACTCATTACTATATGTCAGTGCTCATACTTTTTCATTGTATCATCCATGCTAGTTTATTTCCTTTTATGCTTTCTTCTTGTGTGTTTAATAAACCTTCAGAAAAACCAAAAAAAATTAGTTGTAGCTTTTAATTAGTTTACTTTTCATGCTTGTAGTAATTATTAAAAGAAAACCCAAAAAGAATTCCTATTCTTCTTTTGCTTGTTGGGAGCTTTCCCGCGTAAATAGTTTTATTTCTTTTCTTTTCTTTGGGGGTCGATAAGAGAAGACCATTATCGGTGTCAAAACTGGCGGATCTCAGGTTGGGGGTCCCGAACTGTGCGTCTAGGCGGATGGTAACAGGAGACGGGGGACACGATGTTTTTACCCAGGTTCGGGCCCTCTCGATGGAGGTAAAACCCTACTCCTACTTGATTGATCTTGATGATATGAGTATCACAAGAGTTGATCTACCACAAGATCGAAGAGGCTAAACCCTAGAAGCTAGCCTATGGTATGATTGTTGTCATTGGTCCTACGGACTAAACCCTCCGGTTTATATAGACACTAGAGGGGGCTAAGGTTACATAGAGTCGGTTACAAGGTAGGAGATCTACATATCCGTACTGCCAAGCTTGCCTTCCACGCTAGGGAGAGTCCCATCCGGACACGGGACGAAGTCTTCAATCTTGTATCTTCATAGTCCAACAGTCCGGCCAAAGGATATAGTCCGGCTGTCTAGATACCCGCTAATCCAGGACTCCCTCAGTAGCCCCTGAACCAAGCATCAATGACGATGAGTCTGGCGCGCAGATTGTCTTCGGCATTGCAAGGCGGGTTCCTCCTCCGAATACTTCATAGAAGATTTTGAACACGAGGATCATGTCCGGCTCTGCAAAACAAGTTCCACATACCACCGTAGAGAGAATAATATTTCCATAAATCTAAGCTGCTGACGTACCCCGTAGTGTGACATCACACCACAGCCAGGTCTTTATTCGAATCGTTTTTCATAACCAATCTCATCATATTTCGCGAGCCAGTTTCCTTGGCACGTCTTGTCGAAGCAGAGATCATGTCCCCTTTATTACGGGATTCCCATCGATACAGACGTGGGTAACCCAACCGTGCCTATTGGTAGGACTCGTAGATCTTAGACAAGTCCCAAATGGCCATGAGGAGGACGCTTGATACTCACCCTCTTTATAAAGGGGACAAGGCTTTTTCTTTTTGCCCTCTCGTGCTCAATCAAATCCTTCCCTCGCCACGAGTTCTAATACCCAAAACTAAAGTCAGGTGCTTCGGACCTTCAACTATGTCCGGATCCAAGCTTCAAGGTCGGTGGATGCCTTCCTCCGTCACGGTGGAGGACATCAAGAGGTTGAGTGAGGCCAGATATCTGACCGCCGAAATTTCGCATCGGCTGCCTGCCCGAGGGCAGGCCGTCCCTACTCCCGAACCCAACGAGAGCGTCGTGTTCGTCTCCCACTTCCTCCGAGTACTAGGCCTCGCTCTGGATCCCTTTGTTAGGGGTCTTATGTTCTAGTATGGGCTAGATTTTCACGATCTGGCCCCGGATTCCCTTCTTCACATTTCGTCATTTATTGTCGTATGTGAGGCCTTCCTTCGCATTACCCCTCACTTTGGCATGTGCCTCAAGACCTTCGATGTAAAGCCGAAGATGATCGAGGGGCAGCACGCAGCGTGCGGAGGCACTTTAATAAGCAAAATTGCTGATGCTCCATGGCCTGAGGGTAGCTTCCCAGAGGTGTCTGGATTGTGGCAGCGGGAGTGGTTCTACATCACAGCTCCCCGAAGTGCCAAGTGGGTAGCTGCCCACACCTTTCGATCAGTCCCCCCACCACAACTTACGTCATGGATCAGTAGGGGGCTGAGCTGGGGTCCAACCAAGGACGTGCCAATACTGCAAAGCCGTATCCGAGATCTCCTTGAGAGAGATTTCAGTATGGTTATGGTAGTGCAAGTTATGCTAGTTCGTCGAGTCCAACCTTCTAAACGCCGGCCCCTTCGCATGTGGGAATTCAACCCAGAAGGACCGCGAGCTATTCAACACTTCCTTGGCATGACGCCCGAGGAGATGTACAAATTGTTCTTCGGACCACAAATAATGTGTCCGGACATCACTGAGGATGCAGGTCTGAGCTGCAATCGCCCGGATACCCAAGTAAGTAGCCCCGCATCCGAACACACTGTCCGTTTATTTATCGCAACATCGCCCTAAAAAAGCCGCTCTTTGACCAGGATTGGATAGCGAAGGCAAAGTTGATCAGGTGTCTGGCCAACCTCCCTGAGACATCACCAAATCCCGTGCTAACCAGGATGCTGGAGATCGCGCCTTATCAAGTGCCCTCGGGAGAAGATAAAGGGGGGACAAGGAGGCTAGTGCCTCCGCGAAGGAGGTTAACCGGGGAGGAGGAACTGAAACTTCCTCTCCCCAGGGAAGGAAGAGGAATGCCTCTGAAGACCCGGAGACTATGGTCTCCAAACGGGGGAAGAAATCTTCGCCAGAGGGTCCTGCCCTGGGGGATACCCCGGCTTCACTATGCCCTCAAGGGGATCAGCCCTCCACCGAGCTATAAGTAAAAGGGTACTTAATAATGAAAATATCTCGCATTACTTCTGAGGAAAATAACCAAAGCATTTATCTTGCAGTTCGGATCTTAGCCCTTCTCAGCAGAGCTCGTCTTCAGGGGATCTTCTTCCAGAGATGATGGAGAGCGAAATGCCTCCCCCTGCCATACCGCCTCATGAGGCGGGCGACCCCGAGGTGTCGTCGCGGAAGCTTTCTCCTGATCTGGCAAGGCCAGAAGGTAATCCTATGGCCACCCGAAGTCCTCAGTATCCGGCTCTTGAAGAGGGCAAACGAAAGAGTCCGGCGCCGTCTGGTGTATGGTCGGACGTACTGAGGGATCTACTAGAGCAAGCGGCTATCTCAGAAGAGCACTGCATGTTGATGGGTACGGTGATTGAAAGGATTTCGTCCGCCGAAAGCGGGTTGCATGAAGCCTATATGAGTCTACTGACGGGTTTTGAGGTACGCGAAATGATGTACATTTTTTACAGTAGTGCACATTTTTAGATGTGCCCTGTGTAGATAGTAGCCCATGAGACTCTGGGTTCTGTCGAAGACGACAACGCACAGAGGATCATAGTCCCAGGAATAATCGTGCCGCCTTAATATGCAGGTGGCAGAGGGTCCGATGGCCAGCCGGACTGATGAGTTTGTCGAGCTAAAGTGGCAGCTTGACGTGGCAGACGCCAACATTGCACTTGTCAACAAGCAGCTTGACGAGGCACAGGGTATGTGATTCCTCCGGTGACACATGGGAAGAGGAGCATGATGCCAGTATCTATAACATGTGTGTGAATGCAGATGAAGCTGCGGCCATGGAGAACCTTCGGCCGGAACTTGCCTGAGCCAGAGAACAAGCCAGGAAAAGCGATGTGGCTTCCCTAAAGGCAATCGAGGAGCTGAAAGCCGAACAGGCTGCTCACTGCCAAAGCAAGGAGGAAATAGCCAGGATGGTTGTGGAGTTGAAGAACGCCGCTGACCATTACGAGCTTCTTGAAAAGGAAGATCAAGCGAAGAGGACAAACCTGGAGAAGGCCATGATGGAAACCAAAGACACCCGCTCTACAATGAGAGCGATGAAGGGGGAGCTGCGTCAAGCCAGGGATATCACGGCAGGGAAGCCCTTTATGCTGCGGATGAAGTTTGGAGATCCTTGGTACGCCCCTTTGGACCGGCTGTGGAGTTCTGTGCACACATATCTGGACTTAGCGGCGAGTGCTACCGATGCGGCCGAATACTTCCGAGATCAAAAGGATCGCGAAGTGGAAAAGCTATTCTGGGCACAATTTAACGTTCCAGAGCGTCCGCTTCCATTGACTGATCGGTTGGCCGAATGGGCCGAGCTGAATAGATTGTCCAAACTCGCCATGAGGTCTGTTGTGGATCATCTGTGGCCGGAAAGGCCAAAGCCGAACAATTATTTTAGTTTGGTGCAGAAGTTCCTTGGTGCGGTGCCGCACATCAACGCGATGAAGAGGTCGGCGTGCGTAGAGGGTGCATTGATGGCCCTTGCCCGTGTGAAGAAATATTGGGCGGAGATGGAGGCCACCGCCATTGTAGCCCAAGATTCGGACGAGAGCCGAGTACTTGTCGAGCACTACTTTCGAGAAGTTCTTGAGGGCGCTTGTTCAATAGAAGTGCAGTGCTTGAAGAATATTATGTTCTAATGGCATGTATTCCCATTGAAAAACAATGTTTTATTGAGTTTATCAAGGCTGTTTTTATACTTTTCCCCGAAAGTACTATGATGCCTCATGTGCGGCCGTTTTATGTATATATGTATATAACCTGAAAGATGGCAGTCGTTGGCTTCAGCCCCCATGCATATAATGCGGGGGTGCTCGCAGAAGGCGCATGTTCACACTTCATCCAACGTCTTGGTCCATTAAGGAGGTGATAGCGCAGCGAACTAGGCAATCAGACTATAATGCTTTAACACTTTCCTTAGCCAGGGGAGTTTGACAGTGGGGCTACTATATAGCACCTGGTGGCTCCGCGCTCATCCGAATTCGGGGCACGTACATGCCTGGCCAGGAAACGGCCGTTCGTTAAGGCGGAGGAATCCCGAAGATTCCGCTAGGCCATTGAGTGGTTGACCAGTCTCATGCTATATCATGACAGTCAGTTTTCGGCTTTCTCTACTGAGGTGCTCGTCCGGATGAACCAGGGCACAATCGCAGTAGTTCTCCTGGTGCCGCCCTAGCCGATAGAGGGGAACGTAAGGCAGCAAAACACAGGAGCCGGGCAAACCCAACATTTGACCAAAGACATGATTCGGAGCTTATGCATATAAGGCCAAACTCGCGACGCTGAACACTCCCTAAGGTATTCGGTCTTTATGATGTAAATCGGGCTAAACAGTGCCCTTTGTAATAAGCCCATGGTGTCCAGGTACGTGCAATATTCTGACGTGGCCACATGCCAATACATCAGCATCCTTCTCAGTTGTACCGAGAATCCGGGGGATGTGTATCAACAAGAGATAGTTAAAAAGGTTTACGCAGGGTCTTAATCTAAAAAGAATCCTTGGAATGGGTCCCTTTTGCATGTCTTAGGAGTCGAAGGCGAGCATGTCGGTCAAATCATCGACAGTGGCTATTAAGTGGGTGGTGGGTGGGCGGCGAATTTCTTCGTCGTCTGCATCCCGATCTGGCCGGCCATAGTTCGGCCAGGACACTCCTGACAAGGAGAGAGACCTAAATGAGTTCAGTATGTCGCCAAAGGGCGAGTGCTGAAGGATATCCGTGGAGGTGAACTCCATGATCGGTGCCCAGTTGGATTGGATAGGCACGGGCGCAGGCGGTTCGGAGTCCGTGGCCGAGGAAGAATCTGGCAGTTCGGCGTCATGGCTCCCGTGAAGGGTAAGGTCGATACTCAGCTCGATCGCCGCTGAGAATGCGGCCTCCGTGGCGGGGTCTATCCACCCGTCCGTGGATGGCGCAATTGGCTCCGAATTGAGGGTCGGAGCGGTTGCCGGTGCGGTCTCCTGAACACTGTCCGATGGTAGAGCTAAATCATGCTCATAGTGACGGTGCGGCGCACTTGGCAGGGGCTCGAATCCATCGAAGATCAAGTCTCCGCGGATGTCTGTCATGTAGTTTAAGCTTCCGAACCTGACCTGGTGGCCAGGGGCGTAACTCTCGATCTGCTCCAGATGGCCAAGCGAGTTGGCCCGCAGGGCGAAGCCGCCGGATACAAAGATCTGTCCGAGGAGAAAAGTCTCACCCCAGATTGCATCGCTATAGATGATTGAAGGAGCCATCCAGCCTAACGATGACGACACAGAGGAACTCTCAATGAAAGCACCAATGTTGGTGTCAAAACCGGCGGATCTCGGGTAGGGGGTCCCGAACCGTGCGTCTAGGCGGATGGTAACAGGAGACGGGGGACACGATGTTTTTACCCAGGTTCAGGCCCTCTTGATGGAGGTAAAACCCTACTCCTGCTTGATTGATCTTGATGATATGAGTATTACAAGAGTTGATCTACCACGAGATCGAAGAGGCTAAACCCTAGAAGCTAGCCTATGGTATGATTGTTGTCGTTGGTCCTACGGACTAAACCCTCTGGTTTATATAGACACCGGAGGGGCTAGGGTTACACAGAGTCGGTTACAAGGAAGGAGATCTACATATCCGTACGGCCAAGCTTGCCTTCCATGCTAAGGAGAGTCCAATATGGACACGGGACGAAGTCTTCAATCTTGTATCTTCATAGTCCAATAGTCCGGCCAAAGGATATAGTCCTGCTGTCCGGATACCCCCTAATCCAGGACTCCCTCAACCATGATTAAATTGTTGAAGTGGCTCTTATATGCATTATTGTTGATCTGACAAAAGAGCCCATATGGCTTTGTCTTCTCCTGTTTATTGAATGCTTGCAGATTCCAGCTTAGTCCAATGCACGTTCACTCTTATTATTATTCACATCGTTCGGTCGTGCAAGTGAAAGGCAATTATGATGATATATGATGGACTGACTGAGATGAGAAAAGCTGGTACGAACTCGACCTCTTTTGTTTTTGTAAATATGATGAGTTCATCGTTCTTGATTCAGCTTGTTATGAATAAACATGTTCGCAATAACAATTAGAGATCATAGTTGCTTGTGCCATGCTTGATTAGCTATGAGTTATAATGGTTTACCTTGCGTGCCAACATGCTATTGAGATGGTTATGATGTGGTATGATGGGGTGGTATCCTCCTTTGAATGATCTAAGTGACTTGACTTGGCACATGTTCACGCATGTAGTTGAAACAAATCAACATAGCCTTCACGATATTTATGTTCATATCCTACTCATGCTTGCATCCAATGTTTATTAATTTTAATGCATGTATATGGCTGTTGTCGCTCTCTAGTTGGTCGCTTCCCAATCTTTTGCCAGCCTTCACCTGTACTAAGCGGGAATACTGCTTGTGCATCCAATCCCTTAAACCCCAAAGTTATTCTAGATGAGTCCACTATACCTTCCTATGTGCAGTATCTACCTGCCGTTCCAAGTAAATTAGTATGTGCCAAATTCTAAACCTTCAAATAATCATCATGTTTTGTATGCTCGAATAGCTCATGTATCAACTAGGGTTGTCTGTATCTTCCATACTTGGCGGGTTATTCTCAAGAGGAGTGGACTCCGCTCCTCACTCACGAGAAAATGGCTGGTCACCGGGATGCCCAGTGCCATGCTTTATGCAAACTAAATCAAAATAATTGCAAAAGAAAACTCCCCTAGGGACTGTTGTTAGTTGGAGGCACTCGTTGTTTCAAGCATGCCATGGATTGATGTTTGTTGGTGGAGGGGGAGTATAAACTTTACCATTCTGTTTGGGAACCGCCTATAATGTGTGTAGCATGGAAGATATCGCCATCTCTTGGTTGTTATGTTGACCATGAAAGTATACCGCTCAAAATATTATTCACCTCTATTTCAAAACCGAGCTCTGGCACCTCTACAAATCCCTGCTTCCCTCTGCGAAGGGCCTACCTATTTACTTTTATGCTGAGTCATCATCCTCTTATTAAGAAGCACCAGTTGGAGAGCACCGCTGTCATTTGCATTCATTATTGTTAGTTTACATTAGGTGTAAATACGATTGGATCTCTTTTACCATGAATTACAATGTCTAGTCTGTACTTGGTCTTTAAAGGTGCTCTGCATTTATGTTTTGCGGTCTCAGAAAGGGCTAGCGAGATACCATCTTGTTATATCATATTATGATTGTTTTGAGAAAGTGTTGTCATCCGAGATTTATTATTATGGCTTGCTAGTTGATTATGCTATTGATATGGGTAATCATGAGACCTGAGAATTATTGCAATTGTGGTTAGTTATAATCTTTGCTGAAAACTTGAATGCTAGCTTGACATATTTATAACAACAAGAGCAAACAGAGTTTGTAAAAGTTTTTCTTTATTTATTTCAGTTTGTCAACTGAATTGCTTGAGGCCAAGCAAGGGTTTAAGCTTGGGGGACTTGATACGTCTCCAACGTATCTACTTTTCCAAACACTTTTGCCCTTGTTTTGGACTCTAACTTGTATGATTTGAATGGAACTAGCCCGGACTGACATTGTTTTCAGCAGAATTGCCATGATGTTGTTTTATGTGCAGAAAACAAAAGTTCTCGGAATGACCTAAAACTCCACGGAATGTCTTACAATAAATAATAAAAAATCCTCACCAAAGATGAAGACCAGGGGGCCCACACCCTATCCACGAGGGTGGGGGGCGCACCCCCTAGGGCGCGGCCCCCTACCTCGTGGGCCCCCTGGAGTCCTCCCGACTCCAACTCCAACTCTATATAACTGCTTTCGGGGAGAAAAAAATAAGAGAGAAGATTTCCGTGTTTTACGATACGGAGCCACCACCAAGCCCTAAAACCTCTCGGGAGGGCTGATCTGGAGTCCGTTCGGGGCTCCGGAGAGGGGGATTCGTCGTCGTCATCATCAACCATCCTCCATCACCAATTTCATGATGCTCACCGCCATGCGTGAGTAATTCCATCGTAGGCTTGCTGGACGGTGATGGGTTGGATGAGATTTACCATGTAATCGAGTTAGTTTTGTTAGGGTTTGATCCCTAGTATCCACTATGTTCTGAGATTGATGTTGGTATAACTTTGCTATGCTTAATGCTTGTCACTAGGGCCCGAGTGCCATGATTTCAGATCTGAACCTATTATGTTTTCATCAATATATATGTGTTATGATCCGTTAACCCCGAAGTGACAATAATCGGGATACTAACCGGTGATGACCGTAGTTTGAGGAGTTCATGTATTCACTATGTGCTAATGCTTTGTTTCGGTTCTCTATTAAAAGGAGGCCTTAATATCCATTAGTTTCCATTAGGACCCTGCTGCCACGGGAGGGTAGGACAAAAGATGTCATGCAAGTTCTTTTCCATAAACACGTATGACTATATTCGGAATACATGCCTACATTGCATTGATGAATTGGAGCTAGTTCTGTGTCACCCTATGTTATGACTGTTACATGATGAACCACATCCGGCATAATTATCCATCACTGATCCGATGCCTACGAGCTTTCCATATACTGGTTTACGCTTATTTACTTTCCCGTTGCTATTGTTACAATCACTACATAATACCAAAAATATTACTTTGCTTTCATTACTCTTTTATTACCGTTACCACCACTATCGTATTACTTTGCTACTAAACACTCTGCTGGAGATACTAAGTTTCCAGGTGTGGTTGAATTGACAACTCAGCTGCTAATACTTGAGAATATTCTTTGGCTCCCCTTGTGTCGAATCAATAAATTTGGGTTGAATACTCTACCCTCAAAAGTCGTTGCGATCCCCTATACTTGTGGGTTATCAGGCTGCAGCAAGCCTACTGCGATGCCTCGGCGACTGGAGCGGAGGTTGAAGCCGTCACTTCCGGGAGGACCTTCATGACTTGTGGGTGGGGCGAGGTCGCCCGAGTCTGCTGTGCAGAAGGCGCCCTCGCCATCCACTTCAAGTACGACGGCGCCTCCATGATGTTCTTCAAGGTCTTCGACAACGAAGGCTGCTGCTTGGAGTGCTGCCCTAAAGGGGGTCATCAGGACGGCGCAGCGGCCAACGCCGAGCCTGCCGCTGGGCTCGCCAGCAGCTCCTCCAGCGACAGTGGTGACTCCTGGTGGTCGAGCGATTCTCCCGAGCTCTCCGAGACTCCGGAGACAAGCGACGATAGCTACGTGCCCCCGAGCTCTCATCGGGCCTGGAGCAAGGCTGCAGCGTCCGGCCGCCGCTGTCGCTGATCTGGATGGGCTTGGCGCCGGCCTCTCGTGGCCCACTGTTGATGATGGCGTTGGCTGCCCTGGCGCGTGCAGATAGAGCTCCTAGGAACTCCCTTCTTTTTGTTCCCTGCGAGGAATCGAAACGGACCCCGTGGGGGAGTGTAAAGGGTCTGTAATGCCTTCTGTGCATGTTATCCCTATTATAAAATTTGCGATCACATGTCTTGTTTCGGCTCGGTCTCCCCTTTCCAACCCCACGACAGCTTTGTGCTCTACGCTGACAGGTCCCAGTCCCCAGGCAGGCTGCATCCGTCGCTAGTATGCCAGGTCACGATGCCGTGGTCAAGGCCAGGAGGTGAGCGGCCCGAGGTCCAGTAAGAGCTCCCGAGGCACGATGCTCAAGAAGTCCCCTTTGGCGCTCAAGCAACTACCGAGAGGCAGGAAAGGGTGGCGATCTTGTCGTAACAAGGCTGCCGCTGATGAGGATCCTATGTTGTAGCGCTGGGTTGATCCAGGAAGACTTATGTTGGCATTCTGGAGCTGGTTCCTTGTGTTGCACCAGACTTGGGCGTCAACCACTATTGGGTAGCTAGGTTAGGCCCGTGCGAGCCTTCCCCTATTCTCGATGCTCTTCCGTGTGCTCTGTGTCCTCAGGTCCTGGCCCTCGAGCGAGCTCAGCCGTCGCCAGTACGCCAGGTCGTGATGACGTGGTCAAGGCTAGGGGATGAGGGCTGGAGAGCCAATAAGAGCTCATGAGTCGCGGTGCTCAGGAGCCCCCCTTTTAACGTGCAAGCGAATTGCATGGGAGAAGAGAGAGCCTGCGGTACCGCCCGCTGTAGTCCTCAGGAGTTTCCTGCAAGTTAGCGCGAGGAGGGGAACGAATTGCCATGGTGATTGCCGGTTCGCCACTGGTTGCTTCGCAAGGAGGTGAAGGCACTGAGGGTCTGGTGAGGTGACGTGCGCGGGCATGCCGCGAGCCAGAGCTCGACCGCTCAGATTTGTCAGCGTTGCAGGGATGGACCCGAGCACAAGCGTCGTGCCGGCATGGGAGGTTCCCATGGCGGGCGATAATCAAGCAGGCAGTGATGACCACAGATGGATTATGCATGAAAAGTAAACTGGCTTAGGTAAATGCAAGAACGATACATGCCACTCGGTCGGACCCGAGCGGCTCGGGGATGATGCAGCCCGAGGGGTGCCCCCAGTAGGGTGAACTAAAGATGCAAGCGGATACATGCCGCAAGGATAGACCCACGCGGCCTAGGAATGATGCGGCCCAAGGGTCGCTCCCAGCTAAATGAGCTTGGAAAATGTCACCTGGTTTGGTTGTCGAAGGAGTGTTGGGGTAGCTGAAGATGCGCGTTGAAGAAGTCGCTCCTCACGAGCCGTCGAGGCCCAGAGCCTTGGGAGGCTCTGGAGGCCTAGGTGGCCTCCTGAAGACCGTCTCCATCTTCGCCAGTATTACGTGAAGGCTGGCCTCCTGACCTACCAGGATGCTCCACAAGTTGCGCTGGAAGGCAGCTGCCATGCTCGACAGGCCGAATGGCATGCGAACGTAGCTGTGAGGTAGACCCTCACATCAGCCAGCACGCGAAGGCCAGAAGCGCTCCGGAGATGCGGCCCTGTTGAGCCCTGGGATGTCAATGCAGACATGCAGCTCACCACCCTCGCCTGGGTGGGGAGCAGCGCCAGGTGGGCGGCGGTCGCCGCGCATGGCTCTTGCATCCTGCAACTCCTGAGTGGTCTCGATGATGAACTCCTGAGCGTCGGGCGCTCCTCGCCTAGTGCCCTCCCGAGGGAAACATGCCGTGAAGCATGACTCCACATGGTGCCCGAGCGCCTCCCTCGTGATGTTGGCTAGATCTGAGGCCCTCCAGAAGAGAGCCCCCGAGCCCTGCCCGAGGAGGGCGCCAGGCACGCCTCCCTATGCGAGGGAGAGAGGTGCCCCAGGCACGGGCGCTGATCCTAAGGTGGCGCTGCTCCCCTGTGGCCCAGCATCTTGAGGACGTTGTAGCCATGGTGGGTGACTGCCATGAATTTGGCTAGCGTTGTGTACCCGATGATGGCATTGTACGGCAGGCGGATGTGGGCGACATCGAAGTCGGCGAGCTCGGTGTGGTAGTTGTCACGCTGACCGAAGGTGACAGGGAGATGAACTTTCCCTATCGGGGTGGTGGAGCCATGAGTCACTCCTGAGAAAGTCTTGGTAGGTTGGAGCTGATCGTATGGCACTTTAAGGTTGTCGGACGTCTCGACGGACAGGACACTGATCCCTGTGCCGCCGTCGATGAGGGTCTTCGTGACTTGGACATTGCCGATTATGGGTGAACAGAGCATCGGGAGGACGCCGGCGGTTGCCCCGGATTTGAGCTGGTCCGCCGAGCTAAAGGTGATGGCGTACTTGGACCATCTTAGCGGCCGCGTGGCCTCGAGCTTGGGGAGGGCTGCATTCACCTCGCGAGAGAACTAGTTGAAGATGCACTAGGAGGCTGGGGCCTGAGCGCCACCCAAGATGCAGGTGATGGCGCACGGCTCCTAGAAGCCCCCAGCCCCTTCATCCTGTTGGTGGTCGTCGTTCCTCCTTGGTGGCGGCGGCAGCGGAGGGAGACCAGGGTGCCTTGAGGACGGTCCTCGCGAGGCTAGTCCCTCCAAGCGCCCTCATGAGGCAGATCCTGCCAGCGGTGCTCGCGAGGCTGGTCGCGCCACTCCTAGTGGGGCCCATAGTCGTCCCAACGTCCTCCACCTCGCCACCTCCTCAGCCGTAGCCCGGTCGTTGCGCTTGGGGCGTCGACCGATGCGTCCCTCTCGAATGGCCTTGAGCTCTTGACAATCATTGGTGTTATGGCTGCGCACGTTGTGGAAGGCGTAGAATGTACGACTGCCCTTGGATGACTCGGGGAGGTCACGGCCATGCTTGGTGTCTGGTTCTGCCGCGAGTACGGCCACCCCCTTGCGCTTCACGTCCTTGACCTTGGCCTTCTTCTCCTCTGGATCCGCAGCGGGGAGCTCGAGGAGGGAGACGCACCCCTCCTTGGCTCTTGCACACCTGGTTGCCAATTTGAATAGCTCCAAAGTCGTCCACAACTACTCATGGATGGCAAGCTCCTCCTTCATCTTGATGTCATGAACGCCATCGGAAAACGCTGAGATGATGGCCTCGTATGTCACCTTGGGGATCTTGAGACACACGCTATTGAAGCGTTGTATGTACTTCTGCAGGGTCTCTCCCGGCTGTTGCTTGATGCGGTGCAGGTCACCCACGGCCGGGGGCGGTCTAGAGTGCCCTGGAAGTTGGCAACGAAGTGGTCGTGCATCTCGTCCCAGGAGGAGATCGAGCCCGGGGGCAGGTTTAGGAGCCATGAGCGAGTGCCGTCCTTGAGAGCCATGGGAAACCAGTTCGCCATGACCATTTCGTCGCCGTTGGCCGCCTCGATGCTCAGCTCATAGAGCTGCAAGAACACCGTAGGGTCGGGGGTGCCGTTGTAGCGAGGAGGCAGATCCGGCTTGATCACGCTACACAGCTCAGGAGTGAAGACACGGCAGCCTGCCGTGGCCACTAGGGCCCGTCATGGAGGCGGAGCTTGATCTTGGTGTCCTTGCGCCTCCACGACAAGCGACACATGGCCCTGCCGCGGCAAGCGATCCTGACGTGGTGGTGATGGGAGCACTGGAGCGTTTTCTTTCGGACGGGGAACCTCTTGGCAGCTTCTTTCTTTGTGCACGGGCATACAGCGCGGCGGATCATGCCGCGGGACCGCACATCTTGGAGCGAGGACGCCGTCTTGATGCAGAGGAGGCGGAGGCGCTCCATGAGCCTGGCGTCTCGGCGCGAGGGTGCCGTCTTGATGCGGAGGGGGTGTAAGCGCTCCGTGAGCCACATCACCCGCAGCAGGGGGCGGGCGAGGCAGCGAGAGGGATGGTGCAGGAGAGCCCCCTACGGCGCTGACGAGCTCGGTGATGCAGTCCAACCAGTCCTCGTAGAGGTCGTCGACCGGGCGGTAGCGCAGAAGCTCGCGTGGCATGAGCAGCGCGGCATGCGCGCCCGTGGGCGTGCGGCGAGCGTGAGACGATGAGCCGGCCGGAGTCAGTGACGGGGTGGCGGTGCGGCCGTCTCACCACACGGAGGGGTGCAGTGAGGAGGCTTGCTGCTCGTTTGTCACTGGGCTGGTGGCGGTGTTTGGGGCGGGTGACGGAGAACGACGGGGAGGCCCGCCGATAGGGGCTATCTGAGCGACACGGGTGGCGTGGGCGGCCCTACGCTCAGCGCGGGCCCGACGAGCATCGGCCATGAGCTTGGTGGAGTGGCGAAGCGCGGATTGACAAAGGGGAAAGCTTAAGCGCACCCCTACCTGGCGCGCCAAATGTTGGATTTTGGGTTCCGGCAAAACCCTTGAGGTTCGAACACTGGGGTGTGCACGAAGATCTCTCCCTCTCTCTAGCTCGCGCACATCATGTTCTCACGGCCTAGCTTGACGAACCCAAAAAACAAGAGACACAGGGTTTATACTGGTTCGGGCCACCGAGGTGGTGTAATACCGTACTCCAGTGTGGTGTGGTGGATTGCCTCTTGGGCTGAGGATGAACAGTTACAAGGGAAGAATAGACTCCTGAGGAGAGGTGTTCTTGTGCTTGGCGAACTTGTGTGGTTGAGGATGATCTGGATGTGATCTCTCCTCTCTCTCTGGATTGGTTCTAGTTCCCTCCTACTGTAGTGGCTAGTCCTATTTATAGAGGCCTTGGTCATCTTCCAAAATATTCAGCGGGAAGGGATCCAACAACGGCCAAATCCAAAGGGAGACAACTAGTACAAGTTATCCTGACAAAAGTAGTCTTCGCCTGCCAGCTCTGGTGGTGACGCCGTCTTGGGCTCCACGGTGACCTCCGTCCTGTCGTCCTGCTGGTCTTGGTCTTGTTGCACCAATATGGAAACCTTTGCCTGATGCATCAAGACTCCTCGCCTGCGCTTGCCTCTTTAGAACCAAAGAGGAAACAAGGACACTGCGCGCGCTAGCGCCCGCCTGGCTCCAGTCATCATGGCTTGCATCACAGAAACCTCACGAGGTGTCCCTTGCCTTGATCTCTCCGCCCCTCACGAGCCAGCCCGGTGAGTCTGCCCCCGAGGAGGTCTTGTGTCATCCACCTCGCGAGGGACTTGAGTGTTTGCTAGTGAAGATGGGCCATACATGGCCACTTATGGGCCATGCTGTGGGCCGCAGGCAGGCAAGTCTGGGGACCCCCATTCCTAGAACACCGATAGTAGCCCCCGGTCTCAAGGCACGCTCGGGCTTGGCTTCGAGGCAAAGCCAAGGGGCAAGTGCGGAGTGTCACGGGCCCCAACAGGCTGCGGCCCCGCTTGACGCGTGGCGATTGATTGGACGTGGGTGTCTCCGCTTCCCCACGCCACCTCGGCAACTGCCCGACTTGACGAGTCATTGCTGCATGCGGAAAAAGATAATTATTGCCTTAGATCGTGGAGGCCGGCGGTTGGCCTCCCCTTGGCTATAAATGGGAAGAGGGGCCGAAGCCCCTGGCGCCCATCTCTTCCTTTGCTTCTCCTGCTCCTTCTTCTTCCTCGCTTCATCGCTTGTTGCATCGACCATGGCGCCGTTATGGACGTTCTCGGCCGCGGAGAAAGGCAAGACTCCCCTTGACGAGCCCGAGCAACTTCCGCCTAGGAAGAGGCTGTCTCATCGTTGCGACATAGTCGTGAGGCCGGAAGTGTCATGGCCATGGTACGAGCGGCCGCCTCCCGGGTATCCGCTGCCTTTGTATGCCCAAACTGAGGGCTCCGAAGGGAGGGGCGACGAGCGTCGCAGCCTGCGCCAATGTAGCTGTGTTGATGATGAGCACATCTCCCCTAGTGCACCATCGCAGGTGCTCCCTCTAACTTGGCACTATTATATGTGGTTGCATCACTACTGCAGGATGATGCTAACGCTCCAATATGATTAGAGACCCTTTGACAAAAATAAGTGCGATGCATTAATCGCAAACGGGGATGTAAAAAACCATCAAAAAGAGGAAAATGTTTGCGATGGCAGAGACATCAAACACGGTTCAGATTTTAATTACGTGTGCGATGCGAGGCATACTGTTGAACCAGAAGAACTATTTGCGATGAGTCAGAACAACAAAACGGGCAGCCATATCAATGTGTGTGTGATATGCGGCATACAGTTCGCTGCGATGAACTATGTGCTATTAGGGAATGCAACAGAAACAGTCAGCCAGATCAAGGTGTGTGTGATATACGGCATATGGTTCACTCAGACAAACTGTTTTCGATGACGGGAAGAGAACAGAAAGGGTCAACTTAACAAGATGTGTGTGATATGAGGCATATAGTTCACATAGATGAACTATTTGTGATGAGCCAAAAGAACACAAACGATTCATGTAAACAAGATGTGTGTGTTACGCAACAAACTGCCCACTCGGATGAATTGTTTGTGATGAGAAATTATAACACATACGGTTACTATAGTTAGTTCGTGTGAGATTCTGTTCGTACAAAAAACTTTGAAAAATGCAAACTAGTTGCTTGCAGTGGCTAGGAGTATCGCACACAATGCGTCTGTGAGTACCCGTGTGCGATGATTAGTAAGTTACACATACGTTTCCTTATGTTAACACATGTGTGTTAAATGACACGTGGCACCGCATACAGTATTCGGGTTGTGTGTGTGCTCCACTTAGTCTTCCCGCGCTCCAGAGGTGTGAATTGTAAAATCCATGCCTCTTCCCTCATTGGTTTCCCTCCACCAGCTAATGGCTTGCTGCATATAACCCAGGCGATAGTGCACCGTCGCGACACTCTGCGCAGATCTAGTCCTCACCCATCTACCATTAGTTATTCCAAGCATGCCAGGCAACGACCAAAGCTTCGACATCGACCCCTACCTGCGTTACATCTTCGGCAAGGAGAATGAGTCGGAGCATGTCGGGGAGAAAGTGCTTCATCGAATGGTGCAGGGACCATGCCCATCGGCAGCGATATCGGCGTGACAGTCCTTGGGCGCACAATCGACATATTGAAAAGGAGAGGTGATGAGCAGTTTGCCACCCACCGTGCAAAAGATCCAGAGCTGCTCGGCGGCATGATCGACGACCTACCCGAAGAGTGATGTCACCAGTGCTCATCGAGAGCCTGATGCCCCGCAAGGAATGGGCAGAGGACCTCTGCGATTCAGTAAAGAACCAAGCAGCCTGCGACTTCATCATTGCCCACGGTGGCCGTGTCAACCTCGATGCCGATGATGTGGTGGCCAGGCTTGAGCGCATCCTTGGCGGAGTTGATGTCCCCGAGAAAGTAGAACATTGCCAACATGATATCTTGAGGATCCAGGTGATGGACGGAATTTGCTACCGGGCCAGAAACATGGAAATGGAGCAAATCCGTGGAGATATCATGCGCGCGTTAGCACGCTGTCAAGATCTTCTGGAAGAGGCCCAGCAGCCCCAAGAGCCATCCTGCTCTAGCAGCTCTGTAGGCGGAGGCAGGTGGGGACACTTGGAGTGAATGGACGCAAGGGTGCTATGCTGATCATGGAATCCGAGAAGACCATCATCGAAAGGCCGCCAGCTCAGCCTTTTAGCCTATATTTTTATTACAATTGTATGCATCTGTAGGTCGTGAGTGTTCTCGTCCTTGTCGCATGTGGCGTTTTAAATTACCCTGAATATGTAAGACAATTATTAACCATTACCATTGTAAATTTTCCTCAACGGTGAGCCGAGCGTGCGCCGGGACGCCAGAGCGGAGCGCGCCGCGGCCGCCTCAACAAGGAGCAAAGTGTGTCGTGGCCGCTTCAACGGTGAGCAATCACGTGGTCAGCCTTCTGGCACCCCATGGGAGGCGCCACGGTGCATCCATAGGATACGATGGTGATATCTTGACTGTGTGTGATAGTGGGCAGACACGTACACGTACATCCGAGAATGCGGGACCATGTTTCAGGCTTTTGATGCGTGGCATACGGTTGATCCAAAAGAACTGTTTGCGATGAGCCAGAACAACAAACCGGGCTTTGTAGGCCCAGAAATATCAATAACTTTTAACCTTGTTTCTCATCACATTGCATATTACAACGCAATAAGTAATCGCAAATCTGTTAACACCTATCAAACTAATATGTGTTCACACTTAGCACCGAGCTATAAAAACTACCGACTCAAAAATTACTTCACAGTTCCTCTCCTCATCACCACAAAACTGGTCTTTCCTGTCAAGTCATTCCGCCATGACCGATAGGAGGAGTTTCGAGTGGACATATAACCAGGCAGAAAAGACCAAGGTCGCGAAAGCACTAGAGAGGTCCCTCCGCGAAGTGGCAGCAGCAGCAGAGATGTCCCGGCATGCCGAGGAGCCCTTGGACGAGCTCTCACGGGCACGCGAGGGCTCTCACAAGTGCACTCGCCACATCGGCCATCGCGATGAGCTGGCGTTCCTGAAGTCCTTGGCCGGCGACGACGACATTCTCGCTGGCCTCATTAAGCAGCAGGAGCTAGTCGACGGCTTGATAAAGCTGCTCAAGATCCGCCATGCCTCGATTGACAAGGCGACTGGCCTCATCGAGCAACTCATGGGTGACAATGTGAATCTCCTCAAGGCGCTCGCCGATAAGGAGGTGGAGGTCGCCGGATGGAAGATGTCGCATGACCAGAGCAATGCCTCAGGGATGCCACTAACAGCGGTCGTTGAGGAACTGATGGGTTACTCGAGGAAGCTCCGGATCGAGCACGAGCAGGAGGTGGCGGAATCTGTGGCTGCTTTCAAGCAAAGTCGTGAGGAATTGATGAAGGAGCTGGAGGATGTCTTCGCTCGACAATCCATCGATGAGTAGAGACAGTAGTGACCCAGATCATTGTCTGCGATTTCCTTCTTCTCTTGCCCTCATGTCTTCCGGGCATTGCCGCATGTGGCATTTTAAATTATCCAGAATATGTAAGACAATTAGTATCTGCGCCATTGTAAATTTATCGCCGTATTATCTATTGCCATTTTATTTGTCGTCGTATTATCTATTGCGCTATGTGGCAATTTAAATTAGGCCGGAATACGAGTTGAAACCACGAAGAAAGCAAATGCTGCCATGGGATCACAACCAAACACCCTCCGTCCAGGTGCTTTAATTAACCGATTGATGGAGAAGTTTTCAGTGAGGCGGGCGGCGGCTGGTGCATGTAGGTCAAAGAGCTCGCTTCCCGGCGAGCATGGGTGGCCTTGCTGCTCGCACGTGTCCCGTCGAGCCTGCGAGGTGGACAGGATGCACACGTATCGTCGAGCCTGCGCGGCGGACTGCTCGCACGCGTCCCGTCGAGCCTGCAAGGATGACTTGTCGCACTCGTCCTGTCTAATCAAACACCCGCACGCACGCCACTGAGTATGGTTACATATAGACATGGTTCATATAATACAACCGTTTGCGATATTAACGTGTCAGCTATTTGTTTCAAAAAGGACTTCGTTGGCTATTAATGTGTGCACCTTGTCTCAAACTTTTCGATTTTTTTACCATGGAATATATGTGCCATGTCATGAAACCATGCCAAGTTTCCTATTTTTGGCGTGAGTTTTTTATTTACTGGGAGTTAAAAACCGAGATTCTCAATGTTTCAGGACAACAAGAAATTTGTAATTCATTCCCATTCCTTAAATCAGACCTAAACATGCACCCAATGACACATGTATGATTTCCCACCCATTTTGCTTACTGGAGCATGTGCTTGTAGTTCAAATTTGAATTATGGACTACATTAAATGCCTAGAAAACTTAATTAATATATATATAATGGCCAAATGAACCCTGAACAGTTTCAAATTCCAGCATGACACTCCTGTTATTCGATATTGCCTGTAGAAAACAAAGTTCAAGGCGAGAAGAGGCAGGGATTATCGTTTCGCCCACAAGAGGGGCTTGTTTCCCTACCGAAACCACGAGGTTGCGAGAAGCTTTGGTTTGTAAGAGGATTGTAATATAGCTTCGCCAAAATTGGACAATTATATGTACCATGTAGTGACACCATGCCAAGTTTCATGATTACCTGGTGAGTTTTGGATTTATAGAGATTTAAAAACTAAGATTCGCAATGTTTGTGGCCAAGCCAGGACGGCGAGACGGTTGAATTCGTTCCCATTTGTTCCATGGGACCTACACATGCACCCCAAGGACACATGTATGTTTTTTCTAGCCATTTTGGTGCACTAGAGCATGTATTTGTAGTTCGGAATTGAATTATGGACATTAAATGCCTACAAAACTCAATTAATAAATAAAAAAGGTCAAACGAACCTTGAATAATTTCAAAGTTCAGCGTGAATCTCCCGTTGTTCTGTGTTGCATGTAGAAGAAAATACGAGGCTAGAAGAGTGAGTGATTATTGTTTGGCCCACAAGGGGACACGCTTCCCTATTGAAACCACGAGGGTTATTGTGATAGGCTCCGGTTTGTAAGAGGTTTGTAAAGCTTGGCCCAAATTGGCAATGTTTTTACCACGACATATATTTGCCATGAGGTGACACCATGCCACCTTTGATGACTTTCTGATGAGTTTTGGATTTATGGGGATTTAAAAAACGAGATTCCAAATGTTTGAGGACGAGCCAGGACGCAGGTACGGTTGTAAATCATTCCCATTCCTGGCGTAGGACCTAAACATGCACCCAAGGACACATGTATAATTTTTCTAGCCATTCGGTGAGCTGGAGCATGTATTTTTAGTATAGATTTGAATTATGGACATTAAATGCCTAGGAAACGCAATTAGTGTATAAAAATGACAAACTAACCCTAAATAAGTTTAAATTTCAGCATGGATGTCCTATCGTTCCATGTTGCCCATAGAAGAAAATACAATGTGAAAAGAGGTCGTGATTATGTTTCGCCCACAAGGGGAACACATTTCCCTATCGGAACCACGAGGATTCTTTGGGAGAAGCTATGGTTTGTAAGAGGCTTGTAATAAAGCTAGGCCCAAATTGGACAATGTTTTTACCATGACATATATGTGCCATGACGTGACACCGTGCCACCTTTGATGACTTTCTGGTGAGTTTAGGATTTACGGGGATTTAAAAACTGAGATTCCAAATGTTTGAGGATGAGCCAGGATGCCGCTACGGTTGTAATTCATTCCCATTCCTCGCATGGGACCAAAACATGCACCCAAGGACACATGTATAATTTTTCTAGCCACTATGGTGAACTGGAGCATGTATTTGAAGTTCAGATTTGAATTATGGACATTAAATGCCTAGGAAGCTCAATTAGTGTATAAAAAGGCCAAACGAACCCTGAATAAGTTTAAATTTCAGCAAGGATATCTTATCGTTCCATGTTGCCCATAGAAGAAAATACAAGGCGAAAAGAGGCAGTGATTACGTTTTGCCCACAAGGGGGACACGTTTCCCAATTGGAACCATGAGGCTTCTTCGAGAGAAGCTCCGGTTTGTAAGAGGCTTGTAATAAAAATTGCGCCAAAATGGACGAAACAAATTCCTCGACATATATGTGCCATGTCGTGACACCATGCCAAGTTTTACGATTTCTGGGTGAGTGTTGGATTTATGGGGATTTAAAAGCCGAGATTGTTCTCACGAAATGTTTTCAAATAGCACATAGTTCACTCACGAAATTCGTGTGCCTACCAAACCGTGATCTGAGTCATGCGTTCTAATTGTCCAGAACCCAAACCCCACGGATCGTACGTCTGCACTGTTGGATGCTCCCAGATCGAATGGCAACCCTCAGCCCTTTCGGCAGCACATGGAATACATGGGTAAGCACTGTGCGCATGTGTCGTGCTAGCTCACGCCTCCTTCTCTACTATGTTTTCTAAACATGTTACCATTTACCGCCACTCCTCTCACCGGTTTCCTGCCTCTTCTCCCATCGTTTTCCCACTACCAGTGTCAGTGCTCATTGAAGGATAGGTGGCGACATACCGGCCATGTAAATATCGCACACAGTTTCTAAAAGCACAGATGTGTGTGATAGGAGGGAGTAGGTCCCCATAGGGTGACCAGCGTGAAACACCTTAATGGCAAGGAGGCAATTCCTATTAGCAAGGGGTGGCTTCCCATCCGCTAGCCTAGTCAAATATAACACAGAAGTTAAGTGTGCTCGGGCAGGAGTAGTCCAAGAATGGGTGACCCGGTGGGTAGTTTCATATCTCAAGCTTTATTTAAATGTCATGACACGGTCCTTATAGAGATAAAAATATCTATAGTGACCTATCATGGCAATTATATAAACCTTGGGATCCTTGTTTTGCTAATTTGTAGACTATGTTTTTATTGGTTATTTTTTGCTCTAAAAAAATTAAAGAATGATTGACTTGACCTGTCATGGAGATTATATAAACCTTTTTCAGGTCACATGTAGGGTATAGGGGGCAGGGTGTTCTGATCGAGCATGACTCCCATGTGCGATTTATAGACGGAGCACGTATCTGTGGGCTCACTGAGGTATATATATTATGCTTTACCGACAGTGAGGGGGCCCACACAATCTGTCCCTTTGACCCAACAACGAGAAGGGTTTGACCATGATTGTTTCCTATTGATACTAGTAAGGTATACGTGCATTGCACGCATGAGATTTGGTAACCAAATTATGAATAAATACCACACTATAGCATGTAAGCTTGGAGTCATATATGCATGACGTAGATTTTCATTTAATTCTTATAGTTCATCTCTTTCAAAATCATTTAGTTTTACTGGCACAAATGCCCATGCGTTGCAATGGGAGAAAAGTTTATATGTATCCAATTTTGTGCAAAATACATCTATTGTTCATGAAAATTCTGCATGCAAAAAGATCCATTGTGTTGCAATGGATATTATAAAGAAAATTGAGAGTTTGTGTTACTCAATAGTTTACCTCATTATGCACAGTCCGCTTCTTCCTCCCTTATCTTTACTTTGGTGTGAAACTGCTAGCATGCAATGCCGAACCTTAGAAAACAGAAAATGATACGATCTAGATATACATGTGACATTGTCCTATAAAGTTTTCACCGGATTATCGATCAAGTGTGTGCCACTTCCATATATTGCACAAGCAATTGAGGAAAAGATCATTGGGTCTGGATCAAACTCTACTACCTTTGCTTTCCAAGAAAAGAACTTCCTTTCAAATGCATAATTACCACTCACATGATGCTCAATGTGAGTAAATCTTTGTATATATCTATGCAAAGCCAAATCACTAAAGTTACTCATCAGGATGCAATGATGCAATTTTAAAGCAGAAAATGAAATATAACTTTGTAGCACTTTCTTAACAAAAAATAATCAGCCGCCTCAACAGGTTTTTGGAGCTATTATGAAACTGGGTTCCTTCTATGTCTTGCATATTACATAACCAGGGTCCTGCTATCTGCATCTGTCTCTTGGTGAATAAATGGAATTGATATAGCAACATCCTTTTAGGCCCTGATTATCCACGTGCACATTATTGGTAGAAGTGTTATAGCAAAAGAACCAGCTTGTTGCAACGGGTATAAATAAATATCAGAGTTCACGTGATATTTGAGAGTTTATCTATTGTGGTGAAATATTGAGCTATATCTTTCAATCCGTTAGATTCTTCCTCGTCTTACCATGAATTCATATTTTATACTTGCCAACTTTGAATATAAGATGACCAGTTAGACTGTAAAGAGTTTACAATGTTTGGTGCTCTGTTGTTCATACGCTGTTTTTGGCACTAGGGGCGCACCGATTGCGCCAGCGCAACAACTTCCCTTGAAACCATCATCAGGGCTCAAGGAGGACCAGGATTGAGGCACGCAGAGCTACGGGAGAGTTGGTACAACTAAGGGGAGTAGCCACATGAAGGACCAAGGAAATGGTAGTCGTAGCCATCACCACACGCCTCTCTCTCTCTCTCTCTCTCTCTCTCTCTTTCTAGCTGACAATAGGGGCGAAATAGGACGCGGCCCCTCCTTCATCCAGTTCGAGCAACATGCACTGTTGTCGTACTCTCTCAACTCTTCATCCCTCCCTCTCTCCTCTATATCTCACCAACGGGACCGGTAACGTCTAGAGTGGAGGAATGTATTGATGACCAGCTAGTCCACAAGAGAGCTCCAAATATCGTTTCTTTAAGAAATATTTCTTTCTAATATTCTAGTGACAAGTATTTTAATTATTGTAACTAATAATGCATTTGTAATATATGATAGGCATGAACATTAACAAAAATCTATTGGTGCTCCCGGGAGCGTGTGCTCCTGCACGCGAAACAATATTTCAGAGCGTGAAAAAATTCCAAACAAAAATTTGGCGCATACATCTCGATATTATATGTGTGCACGTCAAGCTTCGGAGAAAACCGATATTTTTTGTGGCGTGTGTAAAAAGATGAAAGGATGTCTTGTCAAAAACAATTTTTAACACTAGAGTTTGTCTTTTTCACACGTGACACATAAATTATCGATTTTTCGCGAAACGAATTTACAAGCATGTACAATATCAAGATGTATGCACCAAGTTTTTGTTTGAAATTTTTTGACATTTCAAAATATGATTAGAACACATTTTAAAAATCAAAAGCACGCGCTTCCATGTGCCAAAACGCCGCTCTCTGAACATTAATCCTTAGTCGTACAAACAAATAGCAGCCAATTAATAATAGTCCATCCAGCAGCTTCTAATCGATAAGAAAAAGTAGTATGCCATCGGCAAGTGCGTGCCTTATCTTATCTAGATGATGGTCATTGCGCGATCTCTTCTCCATCCAATTAATCTCTCCATCCGGCCTACGACCTGCCCTGCGCTTCCGTCGGCGAGCCCATCTCCTCAGCAGTTTGTCTCGCCCCCTTCTCCTACCTTGGTCCTCCTCGCCTATGTGCACCCTCAGTCTCCCACGCTTCCCCTTGCTCGCCGTCACCCAGCGGGTTCACCGGCGAGGTGAGTGAGCTCCGCAGCCGCGCGCCTCTCTCCCCCACTCATCTCTGATCCCCCTTTGTCGTCTGCGACCTGCCGAACCGCCATGGACGTCCCGCCGCATCCTGCTGGCTATGGGTCGGCATCCAGCACCACTACCCGGCGCCATCCTACTCCGCCATGACCTTCCCCTCATGCCGCTGTTATTGATTCCTTTTTCCGATGTCGCTTCCTCTGTGTCGTTGCTGAGTTAATTTCTTCTAGGGCCGTTTGATGATTTCCTCTTCACTTCCTTCGTTCCCTTCTTGATTTCAGGCCACTTGTTTATTCTCTAGGTCGTAGGTATATAAACGGGCGAGATTAGATGTAAAAGAGCAAAGTGTGATTATTTTGACTGTAGAAATACCCTCCTCTAGTGTAACTGTAGGCTAGCACAATTGATTGTGGCATAGACGGGCTAGGAAGTTGCATAGGGATGGGTCAGGTCAAAGCAGCCCAATGCAGCGAGCGTGGATGTGGAGGCAAAAACAAACCATTGGATACGCAGGTAAAATAGTACCACCTTGAATGTAGAAAATATTATAGGTGAAAAAGACTGAAAGCGTAAATTCACAAGAAGAAGCGTATTGTGACGGTGAACCCACGTAGTCAATCCGTGCTTTATTATTAGGGAAAGATAAAAAATATTTTAAGATACATGGAATTGTGCGTTGTAAAGCATAAAGTAAAAACAAATCGTGATAGTTCATTTAGAAAAAAAGTTTGGGCAATTAAGATATGGAAGATTCTAGAACAAAGGATAAGTGCTTGTGTTTTGAGGTTTGTGCATTATTCTTAAGTTCGACCAGGGAGTCTTCTAGATTGTAGATGTGGCAGAATATGGTGGAGTGTAGATGATATCCAATGGCCAGTAGTGCTCGTATTTGCCATCTCTGTACCGTCAGATTGGCTTCATCCAATGACCAACTTTGAAAGTTATTCGCACACTATATAGGGATACCCCCCCCCCCCCCCCCCCCCCCCCCCCCGCCGCCTTGAAGGTGCGAAACTGACATCGTACGTATAGAACTACGCTTGGAGTTGGGTACGATGTTAGGTTTGTAATGTAGTTGGTGGCCCATCGAAGTTGTGCATTAGGGATTTAAGCACATCACACACCACCGTATCCATACATATTTTCGGGCCGCATGCAGTGTATACAGGGTCTTCTGATCGACCACGTCTCCCTTGTGCGGTTTTTTGTGAGACACACATATCCGTGGGCTCCCCAAGTGTATATATATCATCCCATTGACCGATAACGATGGGTATGTGTTGGCCATGAATGGATTCCCTCCTAGTTCATGTTTGGGCCGGTCACCGTCACATGTCACTCAACCAAAGCTCGAGATCCTGCGTTGTCAGAATTCCCTCCCACATGCTCGGATTGCTGGGTTCGACCTACATCGTACCCTACGTATCTCGTCCTTAACTACCTTGCCTTCATGGTTGTTATCTGTATCGAGAGATAGGCACCACATCTAAATTGTACATTATTCTATATTTAAAACACACATCACCCCTTCCCAACGTACATCATTTTGGTCCTCATGCAAGAGGTGCTTGTTTTGTGGTCCCTCTCGTACAATTTTTTTGATGGTTCAATCTATTGGCCCAAGCAGTTTATCGACAACAGCAGTTGTTGTTTGATCAAATGATAGATTCATTGGTCTGTCTTATGGTAGGTCATGGCAACATGCATGTATTACCAAAGCATCATTACGTGCATCCGCCCCGCTGACACGAAGTTGGAGGTGGTGGGCCAAGCATTTTAGCTGGGTATGACATTATGTCATTATAGATATATCCAAGGGTGCTTTCGGGTTTGCGAGGTGGGTGCCACCAAAGTTTTGCATTGTGTATTTAAAGTTTTAAACATCACACCCTATATTCCTACATATATTTGGCCACTTCCAGGTGGTTCTTGACTTTTGGACCCTCTCATCGATCTTCGACGACGCGCCCAACCGTGG
This sequence comes from Triticum urartu, assembly GCF_003073215.2. NCBI lineage: Eukaryota > Viridiplantae > Streptophyta > Magnoliopsida > Poales > Poaceae > Triticum > Triticum urartu. Next base: position 354,377,212 of record NC_053023.1, read on the forward strand.
GCCTGCGCAGTCAAAGTTTTGCATTGGAATTTTGAACAGCACAGACCACCCCTTTCACTCATATATATTTGGGCCACATGCTGGTGTGGCTATCTTCTTTCCCTCTCTAACGTTTTTTTGCTGCAAATACTCTGATGACGCTCAACAGACACGGGTATAATGTCTTAACCGTGTGCGATGCAAGTGCGCTGTGAATCATGATGACTGCGCAAGCGTGAGTAAAGGTCGAGGTACTGGCTCAACCGTGTGCGATGCAAGTGCGCTGTAAAATCACCATGACTGCGCAAGCGCGAGAAAAGGGTGCAGATACTGGCTTAACCGTGTGCAATGCAAGTGCGCTATAAAATCACCAGCTGCGCAAGCTAAAGGCGAGTAAATTTATTTAGAAATTAGGACAAACCGTGTGTGATAGACCAGCTAGCTAGAAATATAAAAACAAACTACCTTCCTTGAGCATTGCAAAAATCAGCGGTTCCGCCACTTTTCCTTATTATCATACATGCATATTCTTATTGGACCGCGCACGATCTTGGGCACTCCTGCCCCGCATCAATTCCTTTACCCAAATTTTAGTAGCCACCGTACTTCAACCACCGCCCACACTCCTCCAGCACCGACCTTATAGTAAAATTGCAATAGCCGAGGCATTTGAACCGTCGCCCTCCCTCGTCCACCACCATCTCCACCCACCATTATTAAAATTTCAGTAGCTGCGACGTATCCTCAAACACCCCCCCTCCATAGTCCCCCACTCGACCCCTCCCCCCCTCGAACCCTATTTCGAGGCCGCCGCCACCGCCACCAACCCCTACCGGTCTGCCCGTTCCACCTAGCTTAGATAATAAAGTTCAGGTTACCAAGCGATTCCCATACCGTCGCCCCACTTCCTTGAGTTTTTAGAGGAGGCCTGAATTGTCCCTCCCCGCCAGATCCACATCCCCTACTCCAGAATGTCGCAGCCTAAGCTTGACCACGTATCCCGGGGAGCCCGATGAGCATTCGACCAAGAAGAGGTTTATCATGGCCTCTCCGGCGGACGGTGGTGAGGTGGCCGTCGTTCGCCCCGACCTGTTGACCCCAAAGCAACATGTCACCGTAGAAGCCGGCAAAGACGTTGACTACGTTGATATGTCAATGGCTTCATGTCTGCAGGCTAGCATATTATTATATCTCGTGAAAACTAGGTACGACGTCAAGCTCGTCGACAGCGATGGCTTCACGTGGGCCATGTCACAGGTTAAGTGGTCCATCCCCAACCCCTCTGGTGCAACCACAGTCGATCTCTTTGACGGCCCTGCCGCCGATCTCCTCCACCAAGCAGTCTTGGATTTACGATCCTTATACACCATCGAGCCCATTTTTTCATTTCTGAAGTACACGTTCTACAACAGCGGCTTGGGATCCTCAATTGCCAAGTCTGATCTCATCGACCACCACCACGACCATGAGGAGGGCACCCATGAAGGTTCTTCCAAGGTGAAACAGCCCATCTATGACATCAGAGAGTGCACCATGGGTCTGTGCTCTTCCAACGGGAAGGATCCCGTCCATGAAATGTGAGGCAACATCCTATCAGCATCTTGCCTTTTCTAGCTTGCCAACACGTTCCCTTTGTTGTAGTACCATTTTTCGTGCAGTGCATTAACTGTGTTGTGTTTAGTTATTTCAGTTATGCAAAAATGTATTGTTCAATAGGGCTATGTGTTGATGAATTGTCCACTTCAGTTTCACGATGGGCTATATTTGGTTGTTTATAGTGAGTAGATGCGTTGTTTATCTGTATTTGGTTGTTAGGTTGGTTGCAGTGAGCATTTTTCCAGTTATCGAATAGATGCCTTGTTTATATGTATTTGGTTGTTAGTTTGGTTGCAGTGAGCATTTGTCTAGTTATCAAGCAGATGCCTTGTTTATTTGTATTTGGTTGTTAGGTTGCTTTTTTTAGCATTTGTCCAGTTTTCAAGCATATGCCCTGTTTATCTGTATTTGCTTGTTAGGTTGGTCGTAGTGAGACTCTGTCCAGTTTTCAATGGCTATATTTGGTTGTTATACTGATAATTTATGCCTTGTTTATTTCAGTCTTTCACAATGTGTTGTTCATTATGTGCAAGTCAGAACTATGCCGCTCAACTACATCAGTACCAGTTTGAACGGCAATATTTGGTTCCAGTTATGCCTGGTGTAGTTAACACATGCCCTTTATTTCAGTTTTACTCATTTATCGAGTGTGATGTTTAAGCATTACCTACGTTCTATTCAGTTTCAACAATACCAGTTTGAATTGCAATATTCAATGGCTGTTAAGCCTGATGTTGGTAACATTTCCTTCCATTTTATAGCTGCTTTAACAATATGCTTATACGAACACATTCAAGCTATCATTTGGAGATGATATTGTTTACCTTTGCTATATTTGTTTGATGTTAATGTTGATGTACTTATCATGCCTTTCCACTACTTATGCAGGACAACAACGGGAGTGGCCACTGTTTTCCACCGAGGTTAGCTTCATCCCTCGGCTTGTACTCCACCCGTCGTTCCATAATGTACTGCACATAGATGTAGTCCTGGACACTTGTTAGCTTCTAATGTTGACTTGTTGCTTGTAGTTACATATGCCCTTGGCAAGGAACCACGCATCGACCCTTTTGCGTATGGGGCAATGAGATATTCATGAACAAGCATCAAGTGAGGAAACTAATAAGGATTATTAGCAAAAAGATACAAACGGTGGCAAGAAAATTATTTGTTTCTCCTCTATCCAACACAAGAGTGAGTTGTAGGATCGTAAGTACAAACTTTCTAGCCTACCCATAATGAGTTGTTAGACAACAATGTCTCAATCTTTTTCGTTCGAAGTGGTTCTCGAAGCAGTTCACTCAAGATTACCTCGCAAAGTACATGATTGGTGGACACGCAATGAAGGTTAAAGTATTTCATCTAGACTACAACGAGCATCGAGAAGTCATAATGAAGATAGTGAAGGATGGACGGGCAGCCATCACAAGGGGTTGGCCTAGAGTCATGCATGCATTACGCATGGAGGAGGGCACAATATGGGCATTCTTCTTCACCTTATCTAGCAACCAGAATGTGTTTCGCCTCTCTCTTTATAGTCTTACAACTATGGTTCATCATTCTTTACTTGGTGCTTCTGTAGTTCTTCATTATATGTACCTGTGCATCGAATTATGCATTCGTGGTTGAACCTACATTTGTAATAAACATGGTTGGATATGAAATAAGTGATTGCCTACTTTCAAATTCATAACGTTTGTGATAGATGTGGACATCAGACACGTTTCTAGGATCCACTGCGTGTGTGATCAATCTCCACTTCACACACACGATCAGCCAAGAAAAAACGTGTGCGATTAACAACAGCATCGCACACAGTTCTTTCTTATTAAATGTTTGTGATAGTCACCTTATCACACATGCTTCGAAATTATGGACTGTTTGTGATGTTGTGCGCATCGTAAACGTTTTCTCGTAGAAGAACGCGTGTGATGTACATACTAACAAAAACGTATTCCTTGGATTGATTGTGTGGACTGTACATATGAACAGAAACATTTAGCGGGGACTGACTGTGTGGGATGCACTTATGACCGGAAACGATTTCACATGTATAATTGTATTTTTTTAGCACTACTATACATATAACCGTATTTGAGTGCTCGCCGGTCACACATGACCTCATTTTGCCGAGCGTGTGTTCTAGGAGGGCATATCCCCAACGATTTCACTCACTGGGCGACGGTTCAGAACGCCGTCGCGAAAAGGGGTTAAAAACGTTTGTATAGCACCGATGCGTACCAGTGCATGTTATGTATGATGTCTAGCTTGTATTGCTTCTAATTTTGTTGAATTCCATCTGCTTAATTTACACATTATACGTGTGAATAAGGCACGTGTTCCAATTTCTAGAACATACAATATCTGTCTATCACACCATGTTCTTACATCAAAGTACCACTGTTGTATAACCTGCAACAATCACTTATCATAAGACACATTTAACTTGGGAGTCTGATATAGGTTACATCTCGCATTCTTTTCTAGCTTGTACTACTCCTAATTTGTTGAAATGTCACTTATGACGAGACAATTTTAACTTGGTAGAGTGATATTTGTTCCATCTTTCATATGGTGTCTAGCTTTCATTGCTTCTAATTTGTTGAAATTCCTTCTACTTAGTTTATACATCATAGCTGTGAATATGCAATGTTTTCCCTTTTTCTCATACATTCAATCGTCCTATCATGCGGTCGCCTTACATTAAAGTAGTGCTCGCCAGCATCCTGCATCAATGAGTTCTAAAAAGTGAACTTTTTTTCATTTTTCTTGTGGGTTTGACTTGACATGGCAATACAATTAAGAAAGAGGAAGGAAAAATAGAAGGCAGGGACTAATGGAGGTCTTCTAGCAAAACTGGCATCCCAGGTTCTTTCTCTAGCTTGGCAGTGTGATATTGTCTTGCATGTTGCATACAGTGTCTAGCTTGTATTGCTTGTACTCCCTCCATTTCTTTTTAGTCTGCATATAAGATTTGGTCAAAGTCAAACTTTCTTAACTTTGACTAAGTTTATAAAAAAGGAATTAAGATTCACAATATGAAATAAATATTGTTAGATGCATCATGAAATAAACTTTCATACCATATAGCTTTAGCATTGTAGATGTTAATATTTTTCTATAAAGTTGGTCAAGCTTTACAAAGATTGACTTTGACCAAATCTTATATGCATACTAAAAACAAACAAAGGGGGTAATTAGATTAAATTGCTTATGCTTAGTTTACACAAGTAATTGTGAATATGCCATGTCATCCTGTTTTTCGTACATATTCCATCCTGGTATCATGTGTTTTCCTTACATCAAGATAGTGATTGTCAGTATCATGCATGAATGAGTTCTGAGGAGTGAATTTTATTTCTTTTTCTTGTTGGTTTTACTTGACAATCTAAAATCAATAAAGAAAAAGGAAATTAGCAAGGCAGTGGACAAAGGTGCTTCTTCCAAACGAAGGGACTCTACACATTCTACTCCGCCAACCCCCCAACAAGATTTGGAAGACAACACATGCATAGGCACTCAACGTAGATGTGTTAATGATGAGCACGTCCCCCCTTGTCCACCATCAGAGGTGCTCCCTCTAACATGGCAATATTATATGTGGTTGCATGTTACGTATGATGTCTAGCTTTTATTGCTTCAAATTTTGTTGAATTTGGTCCGCTTACTTTACACATTATACTTGTGAATAAGACACATGTTCCTGTTTCTAGAACATACAATATATATCTATCACACCATGTTCTTACATCAAAGTACTACTATTGTGTAACCTGCAACAAGCACTTTTCACAAGACACGTTTAACTTAGAAGTCTGATATAGTTTACATCTCGCATTATTTTCTAGCTTGTACTACTAATTTGTTGAAATGGCACTAATGACGACACATTTTTAACTTGGTAGAGTTATATTCGTTGCGTCTTACATATGGTGTCTAGTTTTCATTGCTTCTAATTTGTTGAAATGCATTCTGCTTAGTTTACACATCATGAGCTGTGAATATGCAATGGCACTAATGACGAGAGACCTTTAACTTGGTAGTGTGATGTTGTTTGCATCTTGCATATGATTTATTTCTTGTACTGCTTCACATTTGTTTAAATGCCAGTTATGATGAGACACTGTTAAATTGGCAGAGCGATATTTGTAGCATCTTTCATATGATGTCTACCTTCCATTGCATTGCTTCTAATTTATTGAAATGCCTTCTGCTTAGTTTACACATCATAGTTCTGATGTAACATCCCAAAATTCTAAATTTTGGAATGTTATATTAAATAAATAACTTTGATTATTTGTTTGATTGTGAGAGATTGATTGTGTGAAAATGAGTGTAATTTGAAACTTTTTGAATGTTGAATGAGAGGGAATGAAATGACTTTCCCAGACTTTCACTTTGCATCTTGATCTCAATGAAGTCAAATTTATTTCACCACAAAACCCTAGAGTGAAGGAAATATGACTTCTTCCATTTAAAATGAAAAGGGTTTTTGAAAATATTTGAATTTCAGTTGCAAACAATTCAAACCAGAATCTTTATGCAGCTCAATGATTTTCACGAGAAAAGATAAAATGACTTCTTAAATTATATGAAATGTGAGTTGGAAGTTACAAAGAATGAAATTGAAAGTCATTTGGAAGTATTTTATAACTCCCTTTCAATTTGGAATTATTTGGATTTTATTCAAATTACTTTTCTCCTAAAAATAAATAAATGAAAATAAGGGTAAAATGATTCCCTTCAATAGAAAATTAGTAGAAAATAAATTTGAAATCATTTTGGTATTTTAAAAATGATTTTTGTTGGGTTTTACTGAAACAGTAACACTATTTGCTTTATTTGAATTTTTGTAGATTTTATTTGCCTCTAAAAATGTGTTCATGTTTTAGAAATTATTTTTCAAAAACTTTCAATATATAATATGCCTAGGTAAACTTTTATTTCTTTTCTTTATTTCATTTTTTTGTTTCTCTGTCTTTATTTAAAATAAAAGTTTTGTTTTTTGGCCGGTCACTAAAGCCGGGCCCCACCCCTCTTCTTCTTCCATTGCACCCAACGACGCACCAAAGCGCGTCCAACCGCCGCCGGAATCCCGGAGATCTCGGGATCGCGATCCCCGATCCACCCCCTCCTCCAAGAACCCCACGCCCCATATAAGTTGCCCACCCTCGTCCGTTTCCGCCCCGAAAGCTGTCCCAAACCCCTCCGTTCACGCCGTAATTGCTCGCCGGAGCTCACCTCGGCCACCGCCGCCATTGCCGCCCACCCGAGCACACACCTCCCCATCACCTCCAAAGCTCACCTACGGCCTTCCCTCGACCTTCTGCACCACGTCGACCATTTCCCGGAGCTCGAGGAGCACTGGAGCCCTTGCTCCGCAACACCACCGGTGCCCACGGCCGAAGCCGAAGCCCGCCAAGCTCGCCTAGCTCGCCTCGGACCTCCTCAGAGATGAACTCCACCACCATCTAGACTGCAGCGACGGGCCACGTCCGACCGGCTCCTTCTCCTTCGCCGAGGACCACCGGAGGCCTCGCCTGCGTCATCCCCGAGCCGCCACCGACGACCTCGCCGGAGCTCTTCCACCGCCGCGGTAAGCATCTCCACCGCCCGATCCTTTTCCTATGGCGTAGATTAGATCGGAGTGAACAATTATGTTTTTATAAAGTAGATCGGTTTTTTTACGGTTTAGTTACGGGTTAGATCGAACCGGTTCACCGGTTTCTTTTTACTAAACGTGCGTGCTTGTTTTTGTTAAGTTTCGGCCGAGCGCAATATAGGTACAGATCGCACACCGTTTAGCCCAGTAACAGCCCATCACGTAGCACTTGTCAGATTTGGTTTTTTTTGTTCTGTTAAAAAACAAGAATAGTTTCAATCTTAGATTGCTTATATCTTTTAGGTTTTAAGTCAAAATTTAGTGATTCTTTTTGCATTAGATTTAAAATTTCTTGAAGTTTCTGTTAGTTCCATTGGATTTCGAATTTCAGTAGTCTAAAATCTAGTTTGATGAAATTTATTCAAATCACTATTTTGGCCGTATTTTGAGTTTTATAAAATATTTTTGATTGATTCTTTTTGCTACGGTTTTGTTATTGTTTTGTCTATCCAGTATCAGAAAGTACTTTATTTTTAGTTTAATTTTAAATTAGGTTTTTAGAAAAACATTATTGTTTCAGTTATAGTTTTGTTTAGTCTTTTCTTTATTGTTTTTATTAGTTTAAATTATTTCTTTTTGTCACTCTTGAAAAAATTAGTTTTGTTTCTGTTAGTGAACAAAAGAAAATTTTGTTTTTATTTTAAAATTTTATTTTACTTAGGTTTGTATGAAAACTTGTTTAGGTCATAGTTAGTGTTTCATAAAAGCTTTTTATTTGTTTCTTTTTGCAAATAAAGTTTTATGAAAAATACTTTCTGTTAACTTAGTTGATCTAAATTCTATTTTCTGTTAAAATTATTAGTTTAGTATTTTTTTGTTAAGTTTTACTTAGGACAAGACTATTTTGTGTTATGTGAGTTTTCTTTAGTAGTTTCGTCGTGTAGTTTTCCTTTGTTTTATTTGGTATACCTTGTTGGTTTGCATTTTATTTGTTGATGAGTGTTAGTATTGCTTGCTAGTATGTTTGCTTATATGAAAGCTATGTTGGACTATATAGATTTTCAATGGAGTGACGAATAGTTCTACCAAGCTATTTTCGAGAGCGTTATTATCTTCATCAACTTACCAGGCAAGTTCACTTTGACCATGTTATTCATACCTATGTTTTATTGCATTTAGTATCACCCTACATAGTCCCTCCAGATCTTGTAGTTGAGTAGAATGCATGAGGTAGGAACACATCTCCCTGTTACCAAGCCCGGGACGTTATTTATTTTAATGCTACGCTATAGTAGCCGGGGTTGGTATGAGTGCTCGAGAGTAGTGTGAGAATGGAGGACTCTACATCAATGATGACAACTTCATGATGTCATTGGCAAGGACTGCATCTTCATGACCTCAAGATTTCGAGACTCGAGACAAGAATTCAATACACACTACTGGGTGAAGGACGGTTGATGGGCACCCTGGAGAAACCAGTGAATGGCCGGGTTGCATGGAGAAGTGCCATGACATCTTGCGGAAAGCTTCACCCAGACTCAAAGAGACGGAAGAATACTTCATGCCCGGAAGCTTACCTGTGCAACCGCAAGTCACTATGGGCTCTTGCTTGGTTAACCCTAGTGGTGACTCTGGCTGGGACGGTGCTAGCAGATGTAGAACTACGGTAGGATTGGATGAGCACCAGACAGTGGTCAGGGGAACTCTTCGCAAGACCATGTTTCAGTCGTGTTGTTCTCAAACAACCTGAAGCGCGAGAACGTAAAAAGAGGGATCGAATCTTGCGGGTAAAGTGTACAAACCACTGCAGAGGGTTAAAACCTAATCGATTAGCCGTGTCCCCGGTTACGGACAACTTGAGCCTCTGGACTTGGATCTATCTTGAAACTCTCAACACCAGACTGATAATTTAAATGTGGGCAACTTATGATGATTTGGGTGATGAGACATCGGTTGGCGGAACCATGTAATGATAGAAAACTCAGTAGTACAGACTCCTGATATTCCTTTGTTGTAGGGAAAATAAAACCAGCTTTTACGCAAAAACATCAGGCACAGAGCCACAAAGCCATATTGCATATAGAATAGTTTTATCATCTGCTTTCTCATGTTGTGATCTTGCCGGTACATTCAATGTACTGACCTACACGGCTGCAATGTCTCATGTTGCAGATATTTTTACTTCCGACGAGTAAGAGTATGGTACAGGGTTACAGTCTACACTCAACTTGTCGATGGCGTTGATGGGACTCCACACCCGATTGATTGTTTCCGCTGAGACTTATAAGGTATATATCAGTTTTACGTTATTTATACATGTGATTGCCCTTTGATATATACATTGATGTACTGTGTGTGCCAGCATACTGATCCAAGGATGGCACAGATACACAGAGGCTTGACCGTCTGAGGTCGGGTCGCTACAGATATGGTATCAGAGCACATGTTGACTGTAGGACGCGACCCTAGAAATCGGAAAGCCCCTAGGACCAGAAATCTCTAAAACTTTATTTTCAAAAGAATCCATTACTTCTCAGTTTTTCTAATTTTATAAAATACTCCCTCTTACCTCAGATAGTTAGAATATACCCCATCCTCTTTTGACCAAATGGTGGATTAACTGAAGCCGCTCCTAGAAGGACCAGATACCGGACAACTGATGGCCTCTTCAGAGTAAAGAGGATTTCACCTTGCATTAGAACAGTTGAAGCTACAAGAGTTGAAGACTCCGAAGACTTGAAGAATTTGAAGACTCTAAAGATTTATTTGACCTTTAGAGGACTAAACCCATGTTATATACTTACGCTAGATGTGGCGATTTGTGAGTAGTCATTTGTTTGATGTTTTTCGACAGCCACAAAATAAACCCATTTCTTCAAAACTATTGTTTGTATTGCGTGTATCTCCCTCTATCTTCGTATCTCATCCCGAAACCCTTGGACCCAATAGATGATGAATGAAGATGGAGTTGTATTTCCGGGATCAATGACACAGCCGGAGGTAGCACAATGGATACAGAACATGGAAGATCGCATGAAGGAGCACTGTATTGAAGGAGAGTATATGGTTACGTACACCATACGATGCATAACAAAAGGTTTTGCAACATGGCGAGAGATACATCAAGCTATACAAGGATGGAATGGAGCAAATGCTTGGGAAGAATTCAAGACGATTATACCGAGGTCTCGTTTTATCCAGAACCCCGGTGACAGTAAAATGAAGAAAACTTGTGCATGCAAGATATGTGGAGAAATAGGACACACCCAGGAGGAACACAAGGATGGATGCCCACATTGTGAGGAGAATCACCCAGCCGAAGAATGCCCGACTAGGCAAGTTACTTGTTTCCTGTGTGAAGGAACTACACACTACCCTGGTCAATGTCACATTTACCCCAAGGTACAAGAAATTACCATGCATTAGAAAGAAACCCTCAGGGAAAATTCAGAATAATCTATGATGAAGGAAGTTATTGAAGACCCTGATGGTGAAGGCCTAAACAGATTTTACGCTCATGCTTGCTATTCCTGCGGAGAAGAAGGACATTTTTCAGAGTATTGCACGAAGGAAAGCCAAGAGTATCTCGGAGACTTCCCGATAGCAGAAGTGAAGTTTGACCCTCAGGAAATAGAAGCTCTGATCATTACGGAGAAATTCAGGAAGAGAAAACGAAGGCATCCCCTGAACAACCCAATTTCTGAAGAGAAGGACCTGAGTAATGTCACTTGTTACAGGTGCAAGGATTTAGGTCATTATGCTTATAAATGTCCAGAGAAGAAGCCTAGAACCCAAAGAGTAGACACCATCCCCAAGAAGCCCAAGAACTTATCAGAAGTTATCTGTTTTCGCTACAAGAAAGCAGGACATTATGCTACTAAATGTCCCGACAAGATGAAAGCTGGAGCTGAGTAGTTGGAATTTTGATATTGGTAATAAGTGTAGTAGGAAGCATTTATTTTCATAAGGATATGGAGTTGAATTTATGTAATGGGAGTCTCAGATATTGTAATGACTTCATGAATCAATAAAGTTAATGTGTCATGATTTCATACGTTGAATTTTATGAGTTGTTACCCTATGAACAAGGAGTTTGACCATTTTCAAGGATATGAGAAATATGGTCTATGGATGAAATTGTGCACTTCATTTTAAGGGTGGTAGAACCCTGTGAGAACACCTGACCAATGGTAAGGAAAGATGTATCCCACAGAGTGGAGTTGGATGAATTAAGTTTAAAGATTATATTTCATATATTGATTACCTCAAGAGTATGAAGGAATGAATTAATGTTGGATTTAAAGGAGGTATAATGTTGGAATATGGAACAATATAACTCAAAATGATGAGTTAAAGTGGTGCAACTATTGAAGTGGATCATAACCCACAGGCCGAGGAAATTAATAAGGATCAAGAAATCCCTGGAAGAAGAAATATTGGAAGAAGCTATGATTTGATTAGCAGACGTTTCTTAGGAGAATACGAAAAACTGAGAGTTGTGAAGTAACGATAGATGTTTCATTCAGCTTGCAGAATCAATGGATTTATCCGAACTCAATTCGTCAACGAGGGAAATTCTGCAATGCTTGTGAGAATGCCAGAGTGTTAGAATTGCGAGATTCGCTAAACCATATACAGGGTAATTATCTGGGTGCGGAATGGATTGATCATGTCAGGACACCGATTCCAAGTCACATCGATCTAGCCGGTAACACCTCATATTGCTTTGCGGCCTCACGCACGGTATCCCACGGGTGTCACCTTACCATGGCCCGGGACCGTTCGCGCCTTTTGGCTCACGTATATGATAGTGTCGCTAGCATCCATATGACAGAGAACCCGGGCCGACATGACTAGTCGTGAACCCAAAGCGGCACAGACCTATGGAGACAGGCATACATGAATCACATCGAGCATGTCGGTCATCAGCGAGTGATTCCGGGCTGTAGCACTGGGCTAACAGGACTCCGGATATCACCACGTGACATTTCCCCGAAGGGACAGACATAGGAACGAAGTGAAACACATGCCGGCCAGTCAAGTGACCTGAACAATAGTGCTGGGCTAGCAGGACTCCGGTGAACCGGGCTGTAGCGGACTACTATGGCTCGAGGAACACTAGACTACATTTCCACATAAGAAAGACTGCCAAGGATAAACAACTAGATTGTCGGATCCCACTCATACCAAGAATTTCAATCATACACACAATATGCCCGATATGAGTACATACAACATGGCATCACAACAAAACTCTACAACTCAAGTACTTTAATTAAAGGCTCCCGAGAGCCATACATAACATGTTCATACAGATAGGGGTCACATGACCCGACACTCAAGTCATACAATCATACAAGCACATGCGGAAGCAACTAGTATGAGTACAGACACTAGAAAGAAAGAAGGCTTCTCGAAGCCTGTCTATCTACATAGGGCCCTCCATGGCCAGGATCACCACCTGGGTGGCTAGTCACTCGTCGACATCAAGGTCTACATAAAACCCATCGGAGGGGGCAGTGTTGTCGTTTGAAAACAATAAATAAGCAAACATGAGTACAAGGTACTCAGCAAGTCTTACATCAGAATCTAATATACATGCTCATTCTCAAGAAGGTGGTGGGGTTATTGCAGCAAGCCAGCTTTAACTCTTGGCTAAGCTATCCTATGGAACTCCACTAGTAAAATAGTTTTCGCACACGAGTCCACTACTCACCAACACAATACTCCACAGGGGATCCTCTCTCGTCATCCTACGAGAGGGCCTTCCTCGGTACTCACACTTATCTTGAGTCTTTTAGTAGTATCCATTAAATTTTCTATGAATTGTATAGGCAACCAAGTAGTCCTTTACCGCGGACGCGGCTATTCGAATAGTTTTATACCCTGCAGGGGTGTACTTCTTCATACACGCTTTCACCACTTACCGCCATTTACACGACATGTACTCGGCAACCTTCAAGCGGAAGCCCAGCGAGGGTGTCGGCCACGGCCTACCTAAACACTTAAGTCTCTAGTCCAGGTTTATCGCCTATCCAGGTTCCATCCGCAGGGAGTCCGGCCGAGGTTTCCACTTACGGCCCCGAACGATGTGAACAGGGTTCCCGAGACACCAAATGGGTGACTCGGTACGCCGTGCCAGGGTGTATCTACCGCAACATAGCCCACCCTAGGGTCAGCACTATGCACGGCCGCCAACACATAACCTACAAACACCAGAAACTATTTGCAACTCCTGGACAGAGTACTAGGGTGATTAAGAAGCCGAGAGGGTCCATTGGTTTCGGGCCCAATGTACGGTAGTAACTGCATCTTAAATCACACATACAGATCTCAGTTCTTATGGACGGCCTCAATGAAACAACCCACCATGTACTCTACATGGCCTCTCATCGATACCTTTACCAAAACATGTTCAACACATCCCTCATATTACCGACATAATCATATCACTCTAGCCCATCACCCAGATGAACCAGACCTAACACAACTCTAAGCATAGCAGGCATAGCAATGTAGGAATCACATACATGGCTCAATCAACTCCTACACATGCTAGTGGGTTTCATCTAGTTACTGTGGCAATGACAGGTCAGGCAGATGATAAGGGTTCAGCTACCGTAGCACACAGCAGTTTGAATCACGTTGTCTTAATGCAGTAAACAAGAGCAGAAGCGGGAACATGGGTTGTATCGGAATGATCAATGGGTTGCTTGCCTGTTGTAGAGGTAGTAGGGTACTGCCCTTCAGATGGATACTCGGGGTTATCCTCGGAGGCAGAACCTACCACGAAAGTCACACCGAACATAATCAACACATGGCAATATGCAACAATATGATGCATGCTATGACATGGCAAGATGAAAGTGTCTTGGCCTAATGCAAGCTAAAACAGAAAGGGATGAACTCATTTGAATCAAAGATTCAAATATTAGTTCATTAAACATGGCCTTATTAGTGCATTACCTTATTCTGCTTAAACAGCAAGGTTAACTTGTTTTGTCATGCATGAAACCATTATAGATGGATAGATTGAATTTTTCTGATCATTTTTCATACATAAAACTTTGCATTTGGAGCTATGGTTGATTTTCTATGATTTTTTGAAGTTTTGACTATTTTCTAGAATTTTCTATTAAAGAATAAATCCAGTAATTGAATTAATGCGTCAGCACTGCGTCGCTGTGACGTCAGCGGGTCAAAGGCGCCAGCCCAGGTCAAACCTGACTGGTGGGCCCCTTTTGTCAGTCTCTCAGCTAACTAACAGAGTTAGTTAGTGGTTAGTTAGCACTAAACTGGGTTAGTTAGGCCCTGGGCCCACATGTCAGTGAGAGAGGGTTAGTTAACGACATCATTAGCCTCTAACAGAGTGATTAGCTCTAATTTAAACTAATCTGAAAAAGTTAGGAGCCGGCCCCACCTATCAGTGTCTCAGGCGGAGTCAAACTGGGGTCAAACCCCTGGTCAGCGGGGTTAATCCCGCCGACGTTGAGCCGCCGGCGAGGCCGAGACGGCGGAGAGCTTCGGAAATCGGCCACAGGCGACCAATTCGACCGCGGTTTGGTCCTACGCGTAGCTGGGTCTCGCGCGCATCTAGTGGGGCAAGTGGGTGGAGCGAGCTCGCCGGAGTCGAGCTCGTGGCGGCGGGCGGAGCTTGGTCGTTGGTGATTTTGCTGCTGCAGCGAGCTAGGGGGAAAATGGACGTGCTAGCGAGGCGCTGCGAGGTGCGGGGAGTGTGTTAAGCACCCGCGCTTGACCAAAAGGCCACCGGAGTGACGCCGGCGTCGAGCTCGCGCGACGACGTGCTACGGTGAGCAAGGGGGCGGCGTCTACGGCGGGCAAACGAAGCAGAGAAGAGGCGGATTGGTAGAGGAGCTCACGGCGGTTGCAGGACGCGTCTCAGCGGGCTCGGGGAAGGTCGGACGTCGTCGGGGCGTTGCCGGCGATCTCGGCGGACCGAGGAAGAAGAAGGCACCGGGGAGGCGCTTGGAGGCGTCCGGCGTTGCGTGAGTCGACGGGGAGGCGTAGACGATGGAGGCGGAGCTCACGGGCACGTCAGGGAGGTGAGGGGGTGGCTCTGGTGGCAACTACGGCGAACGGCGGCGAGGATCGCGCTCGGCCATCGCGGGAGAGGGTGAGGGAGACGAGGGGGGGAGAGGGGAGGAGTGCAGGGAGGTGCTGGGCGTCTCCGTGGCGCTCGGATGGGGACGAGGAGGCAACAGGAGGTGGCCGCGGGAGCACGCGCCGGCGACACGCCTCTGCCTACTGGCAGAGGTGGGTGACGACTGGCACAGGCCAGGTGGGCCGGCCAGCACAGTTAAGGCCCAGGTGGGCTTCTCCCTCTCTCTCTTTTTCTGATTTGTTTTCTTTTTGTATTTAACTGCAACTGTTGGGCTTTATTAAAAATACTAAAACATTTCCAAAAATCCTGAAAATAATTGTGGGCTCTGTTTAGAATATTTCCAACAGCAAACATTTATTTCCAGAATTATTTGAGCATTTAAATTATTTTATAGCATTTAAATGCCCAAATTCAAATACTTATGATTTAATTCAATGACCTTCTGTTGACCTAGAAAATTGTGCACCAATTTTGCCAGAGGTTCTAACCCAAGACAGAGAGGGTGAACTTTTTAGAAGGGCATTTCAGGTTCATTGAAAATAATTTTAGTAAACCCTAGTTGTTTCCAGGGGGGTGTTGGGGGTTTCTGCCTTCCCCATTTCAAATTTAAGAGGAATTTAAACATGATGCACACTCTAATGCTTGAACTAGCTAGGGTGTGACAACTCACCCCCACTCAAAAGAATCTCGTCCCGAGATTTAGGATTCTCCGGGAAGAAGGTGGGGTACTCGAGTCGAAGACGATCCTCCCTTTCCCAAGTGGCTTCTTTCTCGGAATGGTGTGACCATTGAACCTTGAGAAACTTGATGTTATGGCGTCGAGTGGTACGCTTGGCTTGATCAAGGATACGAACGGGATATTCCCGATATGAGAGGTTATCTTGTAGATCAAGCATTTCGTGGTCCACTCCACGGATAGGATCCGCGAAGAAACGCCTGAGTTCAGAAACGTGGAAGACATCGTGAACTCTGGACAGATGCGAAGGTAGTTCCAATTGGTAGGCAACTTCTCCTCGTTTGGCAAGAATGCGAAAGGGTCCAATGTAACGAGGAGCCAATTTGCCTTTGATACCGAAATGATGGGTTCCCTTTAATGGAGTAACCCGAAGGTAAGCCTTCTTGCTGACTTCATAAGTCATAGGCTTATGTTTACGATCATATTGACTCTTTTGACGAGATTGGGCTGTTTTCAATTTCTCACGAATAACGTGAACCTGCTCTTCTGCTTCCTGAATCATATCCGGGCCAAAGAGTAGTCTTTCCCCAGTTTCTGACCAGTTAAGAGGCGTTCGACATTTTCGTCCATAGAGAACTTCGAAAGGAGCCTTGCCCAAGCTAGTTTGATAACTATTGTTATAAGCAAACTCCGCGAATGGAAGGCATTTCTCCCAACTCATTCCGAACGAGATAACAGAAGCTCGGAGCATATCTTCCAGAATTTGATTGACTCGCTCCACTTGACCACTTGATTGAGGATGGAAGGCGGTACTAAAAGAGAGACGAGTTCCCATAGCATTTTGGAAACTTTCCCAAAATTGAGAGGTGAAGAGACTCCCACGGTCTGAGTTAATTTCCAATGGAACACCATGAAGAGACACTATTCGGGAGATGTATAAATCGGCTAGCTGGCTAGCGGTGATACTCTCACGAACAGGTAGAAAGTGGGCTACTTTGGAAAGTCGGTCGATCACGACGAAGATGGCATTATTCCCTCTCTTGGTCCTGGGAAACCCAGTGATGAAATCCATACTGGTTTTATCCCATTTCCATTCGGGAATAGCCAAAGGTTGAAGGGTGCCAGCAGGCCGTTGATGCTCTGCTTTAACACGACGACAAACGTTGCAATTAGCAATGTATTGAGCGATTTCTCTCTTCATCCTAGTGCACCAAAACCTCTGGTGTAGGTCTTGATACATTTTAGTACTACCGGGATGAATGGTGAGAGGGGATTCATGAGCTTCCTTAAGGATCAACCGCCTCAGGTTTCGTGCCTTTGGAACCACTAGGCGATTTCCAAAGTATACGACACCTTCATCATCAATGGAGAAACAATTCGCGACTCCTTTCTTAATGTTTCTCTTAATACGGGAGATTCCCGGATCTACCTTCTATGCCTTGATGATATGATCCGTAAGGGTAGGTTTTGCCACCAGGGTAGATAGGAATCCTCGAGGAACAATGTGAAGATTAATCTTACGAAATTCCTCATGGAGAAGTGGTTGACTTTGTTGTAACATCAGGTTGTTACAATAGGACTTACGGCTTAGCGCATCAGCCATGACATTGGCTTTGCCCGGGGTGTAAGTTATTCCTAAGTCGTAATCTTTGATCAACTCGACCCAACGTCTTTGCCTGAGATTCAAATCTGGTTGGGTGAAGATATATTTCAAACTTTGGTGATCGGTGAAGATCTCGCAACGATTACCGAGAAGGTAATGTCGCCAAGTTTTAAGTGCATGGACTACAGCTGCAAGCTCAGGATCATGTGTGGGATAATTTTCCTCATGTGGATGTAATTGCCGTGAAGCATAGGCAATTACCTGACGATCTTGCATGAGTATGCAACCTAGTCCTTGTCGCGAGGCGTCACAATAGATAATAAAGTCCTTGGAGAAATCTGGTGGTACCAGTACGGGAGCAGATGTCAGGCGTCGTTTCAGTTCCTAAAAGCTGAACTCGCACTGTGGAGTCCACTCGAACTTTTTATCTTTCTTGAGGAGTTCAGTTAGAGGTTTAGCAACCTTGGAGAAATTCTCGACGAAGTGGCGGCAATAGCTTGCTAAGCCCAGGAAGCTCCGAACTTGCTTGACCTTCTCAGGTGGAGTCCAATCAAGGACGGCTTGAACTCGCTCAGGATTGACAGCAATACCCTTGCCAGAGATTACATGGCCTAGATAGGTCACTTCTGGCAACCAAAATTCACACTTGGAGAATTTGGCATAAAGGCGATGCTCTCGAAGTTTCATCAATACCAGCCTTAGATGTTCGGCATGTTCCTCTTCGTTCTTGGAGTAGATGAGTATGTCATCGAGGTATACTACGACGAATTTATCCAAATACTCCATGAAGACCGAGTTCATTAACCGAGAGAAGGTAGCTGGGGCATTGGTTAAACTGAAGGACATAACGATGTACTCGTATTGGCCATAACGAGTAACAAAGGCCGTTTTGGGAATGTCCCTGTTTCTGATTTTGATTTGATGGTAGCCCAACCTCAAATCCATCTTGGAAAAGACTGAGGATCCAGCGAGCTGATCACACAGATCGTTGATCCTGGGAAGCGGGTATTTTTTCTTGATGGTGACCAAATTGACAGGTCGGTAATCCACAACCATTCGATCCGTTCCATCCTTCTTCTTGACGAAGAGGACGGGGCAAGCCCAAGGAGAGGAACTAGGACGAATGAAACCCTTTTTCAAAGACTCGTCGAGTTGGTTCTTAAGCTCGGCTAGTTCTAAGGGTGCCATCTTGTAGGGTCTTCTAGAAATTGGAACGGTTCCTGGAACAAGGTCTATGACAAACTCGACATCCCTGTCAGGTGGAACACCTGGCAGTTCTTCTGGAAAGACATCCGGAAAGTCTTGGACTACCGGAACATCTTCAAGGTCTGGAAGGGGGTTGGCATTTAAGGAGTAAAGCTGGCGCTTGGCCACTCGAGTTAAGACATTGACTGTCTTGCCCGATGGGTGAGTAAGTTGAACGGTTCTAGTGGCACAATCAATTTTAGCATAATGAGCTGACATCCAGTCCATACCCAAAATGATGTTTATGTCCAAGGACTTGAGAGCTATTAAGGATGCAAGGAAGACAAGTCTATCGACAAGAATTTCATTCCCATGGCTTACTCTAGAAGTTTGCCATTTGGAACCCGGAGTTTGAATTACCATAGAAGTGGGCATGTCACAGAATGTCGTGTTATGCAATCGAGCATATTTCTCGGATATGAATGAATGAGATGCTCCAGTATCGAAAAGAACAGATGCCGGATGGCAGTTAACAAGGAGCGTACCAAGGACGACGTTGGGATCCTCATGAGCCTCCTCGGCTGAAACATAGTTGACATGGCCACGGGCAGTAGTGACCGGCTTGGCATAGAATGTCTTTCCCGCGGGCTTACCACGGCCAACAGACTTTCCAGTTTGATTGGGGTTGTTGTTCTGGGGACACTCTCGGCTATAGTGACCTGGCTCTCCACACTTGAAACAAGTCACCACATTGGGACGTGGAGCAGCGTTAGCAGCGGGGCCACCATAGGGCTTGGGCGGTGCAAATTGCTGGTTGGGACGAGGCGCCTCAAAGGATGGCCTCGGGATGAACCTGGGTGGCAGTGTCGTGCTTGGGATCCACACCCAGCACTTCTGAGCTCCAGAGCCGGATGAAGAGCCAAAATCACGGGAGTGCTTGCGTGAAGCATCATAATTAGTTTGGCCTGTCTCAGCACTGATGGCTTTATTGACCAACTTCTGAAAGGAGGTGCACTCGTGCAGACGAAGATCGCGGCGAAGCTCAGGGCTAAGTCCCTTGTGGAACCTTGCCTGCTTCTTAGCATCAGTAGATACCTCTTCAGGGGCATAGCATGCCAGATTCCCAAATTCATGACTATATGCATCCACAATCAGTCTTCCTTGGGTGAAATTGCAGAACTCCTCCCTCTTGCGATCCATGAGACCTTCCGGAATGTGATGCTCATGGAAAGCCTCACTGGATTCAGCCCAAGTAGTGATTTGGTTGACCGGGCGCATAGCTTCAGAATTTTCCCACCAGAGGCTAGCAGGGCCTTCGAGATGGTAGGCAGCGTAAGTAACCTTGTCGGCTTCGGCTACGTTGGCAGAACGTAGCTTGTGGGTGATGCTGCGAAGCCAGTTATCCGCGTAGAGGGGCTCGACGGAATGGTTAAACTTTGGTGGGTACAGCTTGATAAAGTCATTGATTGACACCAAGTCATTTCGCGGGTGGCGTGCAGTGTTCTGCTCAATCCGTTCCAGCAGGTGGTTAGTCTCACGCTTGTTTCTTTCTTCCTCCAGCATCACTTCGGCCAGACAAGGCAGGTGAGGCAGATTTTCACCCCTAGCTGCACTGGCTTCCCCCTACTCCGGGGCAGCAGGGTTGCTGCGGGTGTTGACCATCCTAGGAGAAAACAAGACAACGGTTTAGATAAGGATGGCTCAACTTAGCAAGGAAGTGCAGAATGTAATGGATAACACAGAATGCAGAGATGTTCATTCGTATGTCTTGGTAATATAAAACTACCATATATATACCAACGGTCATACACATCATACATAGTTTAGTACAAGCCCAGGCTACAGTACAACTATGATGAAAGACGTTACATCTCATCGGAGGTATTCCAAGCTCCTATACATTATTTGTCTACACCTCCGGAATTGATTACACACCAAGTCATATTCCACAAGTCACGCAGGACAGTGGAGATACAAGTATTACAATACTAGTTATACTACTACTAACTCAGACAACTCCGTAGTAGTCCTCATAGAAGTCACCTCCATAGCCTGGAAGTTCAACGTGATCATCCAGGAACAGACGGTCCTGAGGAGCCTGTGGACCATAGGGGCTAGGATGAGGTCTTGGACCAACAAACGGTGGCCTACGAGGACCACGGGGTGGGGTGATGCCCCCCACATCACGCCAATCCACCATGTCTGGCAGAGCAGATCTCACAGGATACAGATCCCTTGTATCCATACATCCAGCTTGCACTGCAGGTGCAAACTGAGTCAATGTGGCCCAATGATCAGCACGGATATTGAAAAGCTCCAACCTCAAGGCCCAATTCTCTCGGTCCTTATCTTCGAGCATCTCGGCTGTGGTACGAGTTAATGAGTCCTCCTGAGTGGAGTCAGCATAGATAGCCTGAAGATACCCTTGCGCTCCCAGAAGTGAAGCTGGCATGTAACGGAAGTCGGTGTTCCGAAGCAGGCCAGTCCGGACTCGCATGATGGTCATCATGGAATAGGCAGCATCCTGCACAGCCATCTCAACAGTAACCCCGAGTCCATAGGAACAGTGAAGGGGCTTGGTAGATCCAGGATAAGAAGGAAATATCCTGACGGTGCAGATATATTGGCTTTGATTAAAGTCGCGGAACTGCTCTTCGACAGTGTATTCGGGATAACAACGGTAACCCGTCTCGATCATTACCCGGACTAACATAGAAGTATGACCGGGCACGTCGAGGCACCGGGTCAGGCGAACCACTTGGTTTTGAGCACGGTTGGCCATCTGAAAGCACAACCACAATGCAAAGACATTAGGATTTCTAGGGAAAATTGGACAGCATAACAGCTATAAATGCTTCGAAAAAGATTTGAGACATCCACAACAGTCTGCAATACCACCCAACAACATCATATCAAGGTTCTGATTCAATTTGCAACATACTAAAAGTAGTAGAAACTGTACTGAGGCTTGTAACAACAATCCTATAAGCTACTATGGATTAGTAACACGTGAACCTGATAGAAGAAGAGAGCCTAGTCCTTAACCCATGTTGAATGAGAAGAGAATGACTCAGATCAGAGGGCATAGGGTAAAGGAGTAAAAGAGCCTTACGTTCCCTCCCACAATCAATTCCCCTACATATAACTAAAGCATTTCTAGACTCGACATCGACCAGTTTGGCTCAACGAACCTATATGCAGTCTGGCTCTGATACCAACGCTGTCAGGACCCCGATTCCAAGTCACATCGATCTAGCCGGTAACACCTCATATCACTTTGCGGCCTCACGCACGGTATCCCACGGGTGTCGCCTTACCATGGCCCCGGACCGTTTGCGCCTTTTGGCTCACGTATATGATAGTGTCGCTAGCATCCATATGACACAGAACCCGGGCCGACTTGACTAGTCGTGAACCCAAAGCAGCACAGACCTATGGAGACAGGCATACATGAATCACATCGAGCATGTCGTTCATCAACGAGTGATTCCGGGTTGTAGCACTCAGCTAACAGGACTCCGGATATCACCGCGTGACATTTCCCCGAAGGGACAGACATAGGAACAAAGTGAAACACATGCCGGCCAGTCAAGTGTCCTAAACAGTAGTGCTGGGCTAGCAGGACTCCGGTGAACCGGGCTGTAGCGGACTACTATGGCTCGAGGAACACTAGACTACATTTCCCCATAAGAAAGACTGCCAAGGATAAACAACGGGATTGTCAGATCCCACTCATACCAAGCATTTCAATCATACACACAATATGCCCGATATGAGTACATACAACATGGCATCACAACAAAACTCTACAACTCAAGTACTTTAATTAAAGGCTCCCGAGAGCCATACATAACATGTTCATACAGATAGGGGTCACATGACCCGACACTCAAGTCATACAATCATACAAGCACATGCGGAAGCAACTAGTATGAGTACAGACACTAGAACGAAAGAAGGCTTCTCGAAGCCTGTCTATCTACATAGGGCCCTCCATGGCCAGGATCACCACCTGGGTGGCTAGGCACTCATCTACATCAAGGTCTACATAAAACCCATCGGAGGGGGCGGTGTTGTCGTCTAAAAACAATAAATAAGCAAACATGAGTACAAGGTACTCAGCAAGTCTTACATCAGAACCTAATATACATGCTCATTCTCAAGAAGGTGGTGCGGTTATTGCAGCAAGCCAGCTTTAACTCTTGGCTAAGCTATCCTACGGAACTCCACTAGTAAAATAGTTTTCGCACACGAGTCCACTACTCACCAACACAATACTCCACCGGGGATCCTCTCTCGTCATCCTACGAGAGGGCCTTCCTCGGTACTCACACTTATCTTGAGTCTTTTAGTAGTATCCATTAACTTGTCTATGAACTGTATAGGCAACCAAGTAGTCCTTTACCGCGGACGCGGCTATTCGAATAGTTTTATACCCTGCAGGGGTGTACTTCTTCATACACGCTTTCACCACTTACCGCCATTTACACGACATGTACTCGGCAACCTTCAAGCGGAAGACCAGCGAGGGTGTCGGCCACGGCCTACCTAAACATTTAAGTCTCTAGTCCAGGTTTATCGCCTATCCAGGTTCCATCCGCAGGGAGTCCGGCCGAGGTTTCCACTTACGGCCCCGAACGATGTGAACAGGGTTCCCGAGACACCAAACGGGTGACTCGGTACACCGTGCCATGGTGTATCTACCGCAACATAGCCCACCCCTAGAGTCAGCGCTACGCACGGCCGCCAACACATAACCTACAAACACCAGAAACTATTTGCAACTCCTGGACAGAGTACTAGGGTGATTAAGAAGCCGAGAGGGTCCATTGGTTTCGGGCCCAATGTACGGTAGTAACTGCATCTTAAATCACACATACAGATCTCAGTTCTTATGGACGGCCTCAATGAAAGAACCCACCATGTACTCCTACATGGCCTCTCATCGATACCTTTACCAAAACATGTTCAACACATCCCTCATATTACCGACATAATCATATCACTCTAGCCCATCACCCAGATGAACCAGACCTGACACAACTCTAAGCATAGCAGGCATAGCAAGGTAGGAATCACATACATGGCTCAATCAACTCCTACACATGCTCGTGGGTTTCATCTAGTTACTGTGGCAATGACAGGTCATGCAGAGGATAAGGGTTCAGCTACCGTAGCACACAACAGTTTGAATCGCGTTGTCTTAATGCAGTAAACAAGAGCAGAAGCGGGAACATGGGTTGTATCGGAATGATCAATGGGTTGCTTGCCTGTTGTAGAGGTAGTAGGGTACTGCCCTTCAGACGGATACTCGGGGTTATCCTCGGAGGCAGAACCTACCACGAAAGTCACACTGAACATAATCAACACATGGCAATATGCAACAATATGATGCATGCTATGACATGGCAAGATGAAAGTGTCTTGGCCTAATGCAAACTAAAACAGAAAGGGATGAACTCATTTGAATCAAAGATTCAAATATTAGTTCATTAAACATGGCTTTATTAGTGCATTTCCTTATTCTGCTTAAACAGCAAGGTTAACTTGTTTTGTCATGCATGAAACCATTACAGATGGATAGATTGAATTTTTCTGATCATTTTTTATATATAAAACTTTGCATTTGGAGCTATGGTTGATTTTCTATGTTTTTTAGAAGTTTTGACTTTTTTCTGGAATTTTCTATTAAAGAATAAATCCAGTAATTGAATTAATGCGTCAGCACTGCGTCACTGTGACGTCAGGGGTCAAAGGCGCCAGCCCAGGTCAAACCTGACTGGTGGGCCCCTTCTGTCAGTCTCTCAGCTAAGTAACAGAGTTAGTTAGTGGTTAGTTAGCACTAAACTGGGTTAGTTAGGCCCTGGGCCCACATGTCAGTGAGAGAGGGTTAGTTAACGATGTCATTAGCCTCTAATAGAGTGATTAGCTCTAATTTAAACTAATTTGAAAAAGTTAGGAGCCGGCCCCACCTATCAGTGTCTCAGGCGGAGTCAAACTGGGGTCAAACCCCTAGTCAGCGGGGTTAATCCCGCCGGCGTTGAGCCACGGCGAGGCCGAGACGGAGGAGAGCTTCGGAAATCGGCCACAGGCGACCAATTCGACCGCGGTTTGGTCCTACGCGTAGCTGGGGCTCGCGCGCATCTAGTGGGGCAAGTGCGAGGAGCTGGGGTGGAGCGAGCTCGCCGGAGTCGAGCTCGTGGCGGCGGCCGGAGCTCGGCCGTTGGTGATTTTGCTGCTGCAGCGAGCTAGGGGGAAAACGGACGTGCTAGCGAGGCGCTGCGAGGTGCGGGGAGTGCGTTAAGCACCCGTGCTTGACCAAAAGGCCACCAGAGTGACGCCGGCGTCGAGCTCGCGCGGCGGCGTGCTACGGTGAGCAAGGGGGCGGCGTCTACGGCGGGCAAACGAAGCAGAGAAGAGGGAGGATCGATAGAGGAGCTCAGGGCGGTTGCAGGACGCATCTCAGCGGGCTCGGGGGAGGTCGGACGTCGTCGGGGCGTTGCCGGCGATCTTGGCGGACCGAGGAAGAAGAAGGCGTCAGGGAGGCGCTTGGAGGCGTCCGGCGTTGCGTGAGTCGACGGGGAGGCGTAGACGATGGAGGCGGAGCTCACGGGCACGTCAGGGAGGCGAGGGGGTGGCTCTGGTGGCAACTACGGCAAACGGCGGCAAGGATCACGCTCGGCCATCACGGGAGAGGGTGAGGGAGACGAGGGGGAGAGAGGGGAGGAGTGCAGGGAGGTGCTGGGCGTCTCCGTGGCGCTCGGATGGGGACGGGGAGGCAGCAGGAGGTGGAAGCAGGAGGTGGCCGCGGGAGCACGCGCCGGCGACACGCCTCTGCCTACTGGCAGAGGTGGGTGACGACTGGCACAGGCCAGGTGGGCCGGCCAGCATAGGTAAGGCCCGGGTGGGCTTCTCCCTCTCTCTCTTTTTCTGATTTGTTTTCTTTTTCTATTTAACTGCAACTGTTGGGCTTTATTAAAAATACTAAAACGTTTCCAAAAATCCTGAAAATAATTGTGGGCTCTGTTTAGAATATTTCCAACAGCAAACATTTATTTCCAGAATTATTTGAGCATTTAAATTATTTTATAGCATTTAAATGCCCAAATTCAAATACTTATGATTTAATTCAATGACCTTCTATTGACCTAGAAAATTGTGCACCAATTTTGCCAGAGGTTCTAACCCAAGACAAAGAGGGTGAACTTTTTAGAAGGGCATTTCAGGTTCATTGAAAATAATTTTAGTAAACCCTAGTTGTTTCCAGGGGGGTGTTGGGGGTTTCTGCCTTCCCCATTTCAAATTTAAGAGGAATTTAAACATGATGCACACTCTAATTCTTGAACTAGCTAGGGTGTGACAGATCACCATACTGACTTACTCGTATCATTCGCTCTTGCTATTTCGAATGGTAAATCTGAGTGACTTACCCATAGTAGAGTGACGACGATGTCAAACCTTGTTTAAACCCTAGAATGGCAGGACGATGGAACCCCATAGAGTTAACAGCTGCCAACCGTAGGATATACGGTGAGATTAAACCCAGACCCTTTCCTGCAGGAGAAACCATTAATTGTTGACCACCATGAGGTTTCGATAGTCATGTAGTGTTGGTGACAGACCTGTCAGATATGAAGACTGAGCCTCGGAAGAACCTTACCATGAATGAAAGGACACAAAGATTGGAGGAAAAGGTTATGACCCTACCAAAAGAGCCCCGGTGTAGGAGTTATCCCGAAGAACTGAGAAGACCAACATTGCTAATCCAAAGAAAGGAGTACATAAGTTTCTGTCAGAAACATAACCCTGCTTTTAAGTATGGTAGCACCCCAGACCTCTCCGGACAATGGATTTGTTGGAAGACCCCCAAACCCTAACCTTCTCTTGCTAGCCTCTTCGAATCTCGAGGACAAGATTCATTTTAAGTGTGGTAGGTTTGTAACATCCCAAAATTCTAAAGTTTGGAATGTTATATTAAATAAATAACTCTGATTATTTGTTTGATTGTGAGTGATTTATTGTGTGAAACTGAGTGAAATTTGAAACTTTTTGAAACTTGAATGAGAGGGAATGAAATGACTTTCCCAGACTTTCACATTGCATTTTGATCTCAATGAATTCAAATTTATTTCACCACAAAACCCTAGAGTGAAGCAAATATGACTTCTTCCATTTAAAATGAAAAGGGTTTTTGAAAATATTTGGATTTCAGTTGCAAACAATTCAAACCAGAATCTTTATGCAGCTCAATGATTTTCACGAGAGAAGATAAAATGACTTCTTCAATTATATGAAATATGAGTTGGAAGTTACAAAGAATCAAATTGAAAGTCATTTGGAAGTATTTTGAAACTCCCTTTCAATTTGGAATTATTTGGATTTTATTCAAATTACTTTTCTCCTAAAAATAAATAAATGAAAATAAGGGTAAAATGATTCCCTTCAATGGAAAATTAGTAGAAAATAAATTTGAAATCATTTTGGTATCTTAAAAATGATTTTTGTTGGGTTTTAATGCAACAGTAACACTATTTGCTTTATTTGAAATTTTGTAGATTTTATTTGCCTCTGAAAATGTGTTCATGTTTTAGAAATTATTTTTTTGAAACTTTCGATATATAATATGCATAGGTAAACTTTTATTTCTTTTCTTTATTTCATTTTTTCTTTCTCTTTCTTTATTTAAAAGTAAAGTTTTGTTTTTTTGGCCGAAGCCCACTAACGTCGTGGCCCATCTCCCTTGCTATCTCTCTTCGCGCAGCCCAGTAGCGCGCATCTTGCGCCGAGTCCCTCTCCGCTCGGTCGCCCGTTCCACCTCGCTCCCTCCCGTGGTCACTGACGCCGGGCCCCACCCCTCTTCTTCTTCCTTTGCACGCAACGACGCACCAGAGCACGTCCAACCGCCGCTGGAATCCCGGAGATCTCGGGATCGCGATCCCCGATCCGCCCCCTCCTCCAAGAACCCCACGCCCTATATAAGTTGCCCACCCTCGTCCGTTTCCACCCCGAAAGCTATCCCAAACCCCTCTGTTCACACCGTAATCGCTCGCCACCGCCGCCGTTGCCGCCCACCCGAGCACCTCACACCTCCCCATCACCTCCAAAGCTCACCCACGGCCTTCCCTCGACCTTCTGCACCACGTCGACCATTTCCCGGAGCTCGAGGAGCACTGGAGCCCTTGCTCCGCAACACCACCGGTGCCCACTGCCAGAGCCGAAGCCCGCCAAGCTCGCCTAGCTCGCCTCGGACCTCCCAGAGATGAACTCCACCACCATCTAGACCGCAGCGACACGCCACGTCTGCCCGTCTCCTTCTCCATCACCGAGGACCACGGGATGCCTCGCCTGCGTCATCCCTGAGCCGCCACCGCCGGCGACGACCTCGCTGGAGCTCTTCCACCGCCACGGTAAGCATCTCCACCGCCCGATCCTTTTCCTACAGCATGGATTATATCGGAGTGAACAGTTAGGTTTTTATTAAGTAGATCAGTTTTTTACGGTTTAGTTATGGGTTAGATCGAACCGGTTCGCCGGTTTCTTTTTACTAAACATGCGTGTATGTTTTTGTTAAGTTTCGCCCGAGCGCAATATAGGTACAGATCGGCCACTGTTTAGCCCAGTAACAGCAAACCACGTAGCACTTGTCCGATTTGTTTTTTTTGTTCTGTTAAAAAAACAGGAATAGTTTCACTCTTAGATTGCTTATATATTTTAGGTTTTAAGTCCAAATTGTGTGATTCTTTTTGCATTAGATTCAAAATTTCTTGAAGTTTCTGTTAGTTCCATTGGATTTCGACTTTGAGTAGTCTAAAATCTAGTTTGATGAAATTTATTCAAGTCTCTATTTTGGTCGTATTTTGAGTTTAATAAAATATTTTTGATTGATTCTTTTTGCTGCGGTTTTGTTATTGTTTTATTTATCCAGTAGCACAAGTACTTTATTTTTAGTTTATTTTTAAAATAGGTTTTTAGCAAAACAGTACTGTTTTAGTTATAGTTTTGTTTTAGTCTTTTCTTTATTGTTTTTATTAGTTTAAATTATTTCTTTTTGTCACTCTTGAAAAAATTAGTTTTGTTTCTGTTAGTCAACAAAAGAAAATTTTGTTTTTATTTTAAAAATTTATTTTACTTAGTTTTGTATGAAAACTTGTTTAGGTCATAGTTAGTGTTTCATAAAAGCTTTTTATTTGTTTCTTTTTGCAAATAAAGTTTTATGAAAAATACTTCCTGTTAACTTAGTTGATCTAAATTATATTTTTTGTTAAAATTATTAGTTTAGTATTTTCTTTGTTAAGTTTTACTTAGGACAAAACTATTTTGTATTATGTGAGTTTTCTTTAGTAGTTTCGTCGTGTAGTTTTCCTAGGCTTTATTTGGTATCCCTTGTTGGTTTGCATTTTATTTGTTGATGAGGTGTTAGAATTGCTTGCTAGTATGTTTGCTTATATGAATGCTATGTTAGACTATATAGATTTTCAACGGAGTGACGAATAGTTCTACCAAGCTATTTTCGAGAGCGTTATTATCTTCATCAACTTACCAGGCAAGTTCACTTTGACCATATTATTCAAACATATGTTTTATTGCATTTAGTATCATCCTACACAGTCGCTCCAGTAGTGTTATTGGATGTTGTAGTTGAGTATAATGCATGAGGTAGGAACCCATCTCCCTGTTACCATGCCCGGGACGTTATTTATTTTAATGCTACGCTATAGTAGACGGGGTTGGTATGAGTGCTCGAGAGTGGTGTGAGAATGGAGTACTCTACGTCAATGACGACAACTTCATGATGGCATCGGCAAGGACTAGATCTTCACGACCTCAAGATTTCGAGACTCGAGACAATAATTCAATACACACTACTGGGTGAAGGACGGTTGATGGGCACCCTAGAGAAACCAGTGAATGGCCGGGATGCATGGAGAAGTGCCATGACATCTTGCGGAAAGCTTCACCCAGACTCAAAGAGACGGAAGAATACTTCATGCCCGGAAGCTTACCTGTGCAACCGCAAGTCACTATGGGCTCTGGCTTGGTTAACCTGTAACGCCCCGATACCGATGTGCGAGGGGTCCTCCAGTTATTCGCTGTTGTTGCCTTGTCATTGCTTGCATGTCATGCATTGCATATCATGTCATCATGTGCATTTCATTTGCATACATGTTCGTCTCATGCATCCGAACTTTTTCCCCGTTGTCCGTTTTGCAATCTGGCGCTCCTATGTCACCCAGTGTCCCTTTCTACCTCTTTTCGTGTGTGGGCGTTAAAAGTTTTCGGATTGGACCGAGACTTGCCATGCGGCCTTGGTTTACTACCGGTAGACCGCTTGTCAAGTTTCGTGCTATTTGGACTTCGTTTGATACTCCAACGGTTAACCGAGGGACCGAAAAGGCCTCGTGTGTTTTGCAGCCCAACACCCTTCCATTTTGGCCCAAAACCCACCAAAAACCACTCCATCATCTAGATTGTTCGATCATGATCGTGTGGCCGAAAACCGCACCTCATTTGGACTCTCCTAGCTCCCTCTACCTCTATAAATAGACCCCTCCATTTCAATCCCGGGTCCATTTCGCCCCTAACCCTAAAAATCCGCTCGCACCGCCGCCGGACACGTCCGTCCGCGCACCGGATGCGTCCACCCGCCACGCCAAGCCAGTCCCCTTGCGCCACGTGGCCTGTGCCACTCCCTCCACGGCCAGCCCGAGGCGGCCCGCATCCGGCCCTCCCGGCCCACGCGCGCCCGCCGCCGCCATCCCTCGCCGCGGAGCCGCGCCGCCCGCGCTGGCCTCCCGCTCCGCCGCCGAGCTGCTCGCCGCCCAGCCGCCTACCTCCCTCACCGGCGAGCGCTGCCACCTCGCCTCTCCACCGCTGCGTGCCACCACATCTGCCGGACCCCGCACCTGCGCGCACCCCCTCGCCGCCCGGCGAGCTCCTCCGGCCGGGCCCGCTCGACCACGGCCACCTCGCCTCTCCGGTGGCCTCTCCTTCCCCGGTGAACAGGATTCCAGCCGGCGAACCTCGTGAACCGTGCGCAGCTACAGTGGATCCAGATCTGGTCAAATCACGGTTGACTTCTCCCCGAAACCCTGGCTAATTTGCATACTTTGACGCATCATAACTCTGCATCCGTAGCTCCGTTTCGTGCGTGTGGCATATCGAAATGTTCGTCTCGATGAGTACATCATTTCATCTCATTGCATCATTTTCATTTGAGCTCATCTTGATGCCTGAAATGCTGTTGGAAGAGGGCTATGTGATGATTATGTCAGATCTGTTTCAGCAAATGACATTTTGTCATTTTTGCCATGATTAATGTGTGCATGCTATGATCCTGAGCTCTACATGTGTTTTGTAGAATGCCATGCCATCTTTACAGGGGTGTATGCCATGTATTTTTGTGATCTTTGTGGTGACTAGCACAAGCATGCAAAGTAGCGTAATCGTTGATGCTGATTTCAGGGACTTAGAATTTCACCAAGTCCTTGTCCTAATTTTGTTGTTACGCCATATGTTCATGTTGTTTACTAGTGATCCGTGCCTCTTTTGAGGATGATCAGTAAGGATGTTTTGTTAATATTGTGGTGCTCAATCCATCCATGTCTTTTTTCGCATTTATGGAGCAACCTAGCTTGATTCAATCGAGCTCTACTTTTGCTATAAAATGATCCTGGCAGATTGTTGACATGTTTAGCGATTTTGCCGACGATGTTGCTATTGATCCGTGCATGCTATGTTGTTGTTCTTTCCATGTCTAGCTTCTATGCCATGTTTTCTTGATGGGTGTATGCTTAGTTTGGCATGCCATGCTTTGTAGTCAGTGCATCGAGCTCGTAAACATGCCTACTCGTTAACTGTTTTGCCATGCTCCAGTTTTTCACTAAGTCTGAATCTGTTTATGTTTTTGCTATGTTTACATGCTTGCAATTGTATTTTTTAATTGTATTTCAAGGTCACTAAGAGACTTTTGGTATGTGCTTAGAGTAGCTTCATGCCATGCCTTGCTTTGCCATGTTAAGCTCCTGTAGCATGTAGTCTTCATGCTCTAAAGATTGCTTCCTGATGATAAATTCCAGACTTCTGTTAATTTCAGTAAGTCTGAAACCTGTTATCTTTTGCTCTATTGCCATGCTTGTTTGAACCTGTTAATGGATGAATTAGCCGTAGCTAGGTGTTCATATTTTGTCAAGAATCATGAGTGGATCCCTGCCATGTATTTTGTTGCCATGTTTGAGTGTCGTAGCATATTTTACTTGATGCATTAAGATGGCTACTTGCTGATTATCGCAGACCGGTGTCATATTTGTTTTGCTTGCCATTTCCAAACCGTGCATCCGATTACGGTGATCTTTATATTGATTTCAACCGAAATCAACTCCTCTTTCCAGTGGCACTCTTGGATTTCCAATTTGAGGCCAGGTTCAATCATTCCTTTCCAAGTCATGCATATGCATCACATACCGCATCTCGCATATCATACCATGTTCATGTGTTGGTTGTTTACTAGGTTGTGTGCTTCTTTCCGGTGTTGCTTCTTCGGGTTGGTTCCAATTACGTCGCGTTTGTGAGGACCTGTTCGACTACGTCTGTTTGTCTTCTTCATGGACTCGTTCTTCTTCCATGCGGGATCTCCGGCAAGATGACCATACGCTGGAAATCACCTCTATCTTTGCTTGCTAGTTGCTCGCTCTTTTGCTATGACTATGCTGCGATACCTACCACTTGCTTATCATGCCTCCCTTATTGTTGAACCAAGCCTCTAACCCACCTTGCCCTAGCAAACCGTTGTTTGGCTATGTTACCGCTTTGCTCAGTCCCTCTTATAGCGTTGTTAGTTGCAGGTGAAGATTGGAGTTTGTTCCATTTTGTACCATGGATATTTTGTTGGGATATCACAATATCTCTTATCTAATTAATGCATCTATATACTTGGTAAAGGGTGGAAGGCTCGGCCTTATGCCTGGTGTTTTGTTCCACTCTTGCCACCCTAGTTTCCGTCATATCGGTGTTATTTTCTCGGATTTTGCGTTCCTTACGGGGTTGGGTTATAATGGGAACCCCTTGATAGTTCGCCTTGAATATAACTCCTCCAGCAATGCCCAACATTGGTTTTACCATTCGCCACCTAGCCTTTTCTTTCCCTTGGGTTCTGCAGACTCAAGGGTCATCTTTATTTAACCCCCCCCCCCGGGCCAGTGCTCCTCTGAGTGTTGGTCCAAACTAGAGCCATGTGCAGCACCCCCTCGGGGAAACTCAAGGTTTGGTTTTAGTTGTATGGAGCGCTCATCTAAGTGTGCCCTGAGAACGAGATATGTGCAGCTCCTATCGGGATTTGTCGGCACATTTGGGCGGTGTTGCTGGACTTGTTTTACCATTGTCAAGGATGTCTTGTAACCGAGATGCCGAGTCTGATTGGATTGTCTTGGGAGAAGGAATATCCTTCGTTGATCGTGAGAGCTTGTGATGGGCTAAGTTGGGACACCCCTGCAGGGATTTGAACTTTCGAAAGCCGTGCCCGTGGTTATGGGCAGATGGGAATTTGTTAATGTCCGGTTGTAGAAAACCTAAAGTTGAACTTAATTAAAATGCATCAACCGCGTGTGTTACTGTGATGGTCTCTTCTCGGCGGGGTCTGGGAAGTGAACACGGTGTTGGAGGTATGTTTGACGTAGGTTGTTTTAGGATCACTTCTTGATCATAGTTGTTCGACCGTGCTTTTGCCTTCTCTTCTCGCTCTCATTTGCGTATGTTAGCCCCCATGTATGCTAGTCGCTTGCCGCAGCTCCACCTCATACCTTTTACCCTTCCCATAAGCTTAAATAGTCTTGATCGCGAGGGTGTGAGATTGCTGAGTCCTCGTGACTGACAGATACTTCCAAAACCAGCTTGCAGGTGGCGTTGAACCGAGCAGGTGACGCAACCAAGCTAAAGGAGGAGCTCGATGAAGATCTTGTCCTTTGTGTTGTTTCGTTCTAGTTGATCAGTAGTGGAGCCCAGTTGGGTTCGATCGGGGATCTCTGTAGCTTTTGGGGTAGTCTTCTTTCATTTTGGTTCCGTAGTTGGACCTTGATTGTATCTGGATGATGTAATGCTTTATTCATGTATTGTGTGAAGTGGCGATTGTAAGCCAACTATGTATCTCTTTCCCTTATCTATTACATGGGTTGTGTGAAGATTACCTCACTTGCGACATTGCTTTCAATGCGGTTATGCCTCTAAGTCATGCTTCGACACGTGGGAGATATAGCCGCATCAAGGGCATTATAAGTTGGTAATCAGAGCCTTCCCCGACCTTATGAGCCCCCTGCTTGATCGAATCGCTGGCGTTATTGAGTCTAGAAATGTTTTGAGTCTTATAGGATTATATATATCAGAGAGTAGGATTTTTTTTTACTCCTCAGTCCCTTCGTCGCTTTGGTGAGGCATCCTAACGTAGAGTTTTGACTGTTCTTTTCTCAAATTTTCACTAAATTTTTTTAGGATCACGCGGGTATCTTGGAATCGTTCCGATGGTTTTGTGACGAGAACATTGTTCTTGGTGCCTCCTGTCATTTATGGGTTGTGGAAGTGTCTCGGGGAGTTGAGCTCCGAGGTGTTGTCGTCACAATTTTATCGTTGTAGTTCTGGAATACCTGAGTTTAGTTTCGCCGACATCGAAAATCTCTTTTATGCAGTTGTTGGTGAGATAACCTCGACGCCACCCAGTACTGGGGCGGGAGTTCGGGAGTATTGCCATAACTCGTATAACGGATGCTTTTCGAAGGTTGAGGTAAACGATTTCCGAAGGTTTCTTGGTTATGTGTTGAAGGATGGATACAGCTAGATGTAGGATTTGCTAGAATTGGATGAGATATTATGCTTCCCCTATATCCCCAGCACCCGATTGCATAACCAGAAAATTTCGGGAGTTTATAAGTGGGAATTCAAGTAGCTCTTAGGATATCTTTCCGTCAGATGTATGATATGAAATTGGGGTTCGACGTCTAGTGGTCCGCCTATTCACGGTTGGTTTTACAGTGGTCTCGTTGTGTCTTAAAGAGTCCTTGGCTATGCTGACTCGGGGACGCTTCGTATGTCATGTGCACTACCTTGTACATGATGGTGCTGTATGATCGAGCCCGTGTAGGCCCCACCACGAAAACTTCGGACGAAATCTCTATCATATGTTTGTTCCGGCTTATTCTGCAAGCCAATCCTTTGTTTTGTTTTGAGTTGTGGTACTCGAGTTGCTTCGAAGTCAAGTGTTGATTCCATACCTTTCCGAACCGGTGTTCTCATACTCCTATGTGAATACTAATCCTTCTCGATCATCGAGTCTACCATGTCAATCCTTTTCACCGGTGTGCTTCTCTTCAAGTGGATCCGATCATTTCAACATCCGCAAGATCAAGTATCAGTTTCTTGTGAACGGTGTTTGTTTCATCCGTCTCCAAGTTGCCTTTGTTTTTCTCGCCCACCCACCCTTGTTTCTTAAAGGACTCAGATTTCTTAATACAGTATCCATTTTATTCATGTGAAGACTCTTCATTTTTGTCTTTGAATGTTCTTATTCGGTGATTCTCTTGAAGATTCTAATGGAGCTCCAAGTTCATCATTCTTCATTCTTTTCATCTCTGGTTGTTTCAAGTAAAGCTTTGGGGATCATATCCTTTTTCCTCATTTCAATGCTTTCTCATGCCGGTGCAATTCTTAATCAGTCACCTCTCGCTATTCGTTTGTTCCGGAGTGCTCAAGATATCTCAGAAGATGCTAGTGTTTATTCTCTTGGATTCAAGATCTTTCGAGTTTGTTACCTCATTCAAGACATTTAATTTAACACGTGCTTTCTCTCTTTTGAATCGTTCTACAGTGTATCTTTTCAGTGGACCCTAACCCACAGGTCTTTTCCAGGATCTTACCTGACTCCTCTTATTTTCCGGGAGTTATCCTAAATTCTTTTCAAAGTTTGACGTAAGAATGAGTTATCATCAGTCAAATGCCTTATCCAAGATCTTTGAAATTCTTTTCATCGTTGGATCAACCTTTTCCATTCTTCATTCCGGAGTGTCTCAACAATTCATGGTGGTGTTTCTCATCGTAATTCTCATATTTTGAAGACCGAAGAAGAATTTTCCTCCATATCTTGTTCCATTCTCTTCAAGATTCATGGGTCTAGCTTGATGCCATCCTCTCATAATTGTTTTTGAGCGTGAGATTTCTTTTCACCCATCTAGAGTAATTCAGAGTATTTTCAATTTGATTCTTCGAAGGCCATCATTTTGGGATTATTCATTCTAGCTTTCAGCTCTCATCCTCCTAATTTTATCGGTGCATCAATCAAATATCCTCTAATCAGTGCATGATCTCTACGTTCTCTCATATATAAATTCTCTCAAGCATCTTCATTCATTTGCTAATTCTTCCCGGTGTTTTCTTTATCTTCTCTTCGTTCATTTTTAATTCTTATGGTGGTTCGTTCAAGAGTTCTCGTCATTCGTTATCATATCAATTTATTCGTTGTTTTCAATCCTACCGGCGGTTCGTTGAAGACCTTTCTCAAGTTTATGTTATATCTCTCTTAATTTTTCTACGAGAATAAGTAATATGCCAAATCCATTGTTTGTCATCAATTTAATTGGAGAAGGATATGCATAACATAATTCTTATTCTTGTTCATCCAAGTGATTAATTCCCTGTTCCGGAGGCTCATCAAATTCTCATTTTCATTTGTTTCATTTTTTTCCGGAGTTCCAAGTTTGCTCTTTATCTCGTTGCAAAGCTTCATCTAATCATTGCAAGGCTTCAACCTTACTCTTCTCATCTTTCTTTTCGAATGAACATTCCTTTGTTTACCGGAGTTCTTCATGGAGGTTCTACATGATGGTTCATCAAGGATTTATTTCCTTCTCGAAGTGTTCATCAAGATTCTTTTCAGAGGAGCTCAAGTATTCTTTATCTTGCATTTCAAAGTGCAATTCTTTTAACCGTATCATTCGAGGTGGTATTATGTCATTCTTGATAATTTGAGTTCATGGCTCATGATTCACATGTTGTTAAGAATGAGGTATTTTAAATCCATCAATCTTGTCATTGGAGTTATCTGGGGTTATATTTCACCTAAAGCTTTCCCTAAGGATTAATGCTATTAATGGTGATAATATATGACCCAAGTTCTTCATTTATCCTCCCGGTGAAATAAGTTTCTCGTCTCCTTGTTCTTATCAATCAAATCTTTTTCATGAGTGGCAAGTTGTCACCTCATAATTTTGAGATTTTCTCCATAAGCCCACTACAACCTTGTTCTTTTCATTGTTGATAATCCAACAACTCCGTTCTAGCATTTGTCGTAAGCGTGCTCTCCCAAGATCTTGTGTTCCCTTCGTTCATTCCATTTTCATTCTTTCATTTCTTCTGGAGGCATTGTGATGTTGCTCTCTTCGTTTCCATCACCTCATTTTTGCCAAGATCATATCCTTTCCTCTGCTAATCCTTTTCGAACCGGAGTGTCGTGTTTTCATTCAAGTATCTTCTCATCTTATCAAGTTTTTATTCAATTCCTTTTCTTTTCAATCGGAGTGCTGCCCGAAGATGTTCTTCCTTGTTCCTCTTTTCTAACGGAGTGTTTTCAACTTCGTTCATCTCCGTTGTATTCTTTTCTCGAAATGGCTTAACCTTTTCAAGGTTCTTTGGTTTCACTCATTTGTCAAAGAAGCAACTTAGTTTTACCTCTTCTCTTTCTCTTCCGTTTTTCCCTCCGGTGCCATTCTAGATCTCAGGATGAGATCCTCTCATAGTGGTGGAGTGTTGTAACGCCCCGATACCGATGTGCCAGGTGTCCTCCAGTTATTCGCTGTTGTTGCCTTGTCATTGCTTGCGTGTCATGCATTGCATATCATGTCATCATGTGCATTTCATTTGCATACATGTTCGTCTCATGCATCCGAGCTTTTTCCCCGTTGTCCGTTTTGCAATCCAGCGCTCCTATGTCACCCGGTGTCCCTTTCTACCTCTTTTCGTGTGCGAGCGTTAAACGTTTTCGGATTGGGCCGAGACTTGCCATGCGGCCTTGGTTTACTACCGGTAGACCGCCTGTCAAGTTTTGTGCCATTTGGACTTCGTTTGATACTCCAACGGTTAACTGAGGGACCGAAAAGGCCTCGTGTGTGTTGCAGCCCAACACCCTTCCATTTTGGCCCAAAACCCACCAAGAACCCCTCCATCATCTAGAGCGTTCGATCACGATCGCGTGGCCGAAAACCGCAGCTCATTTGGACTCTCCTAGCTCCCTCTACCTCTATAAATAGACCCCTCCATTTCAATCCCGGTTCCATTTCGCCCCTAACCCTAAAAATCCGCTCGCGCCGCCGCCGGACACGTCCGTCCGCGCACCGGACGCGTCCGCCCGCCGCGCCTAGCCAGTCCCCTTGCGCCTCGTGGCATGCGCCACTCCCTCCACCGTCGGCCCGAGGCGGCCCGCATCCGGCCCTCCCGGCCCACGCACGCCCGCCGCCGCCATCCCTCGCCGCGGAGCCGCGCCGCCCGTGCCGGCCTCCCGCTCCACCACCGAGCTGCTCACCGCCCCGCCGCCTACCTCCCTCATCGGCGAGCGCCGCCACCTCGCCACTCCGCCGTGGCGCGCCACCACATCCGCCGGACCCCGCGCCGGCGCGCAACCCCTCGCCGCCCGGCGAGCTCCTCCGGCCGGACCCGCTCGACCACGGCCACCTCGCCTCTCCGGCGGCCTGTCCTTCCCCGGTGAACAGGATTCCGGCCGGCGAACCTCGTGAACCGTGCGCAGCTACAGTGATCCAGATTTGGTCAAATCACGGTTGACTTCTCCCCGAAACCCTAGCTAATTTGCATACTTTGACGCATCATAACTCTGCACCCGTAGATCCGTTTCATGCGTGTAACATATCAAAATGTTCGTCTCGACGAGTACATCATTTCATATCATTGCATCATTTTCATTTGAGCTCA
Source organism: Triticum urartu (assembly GCF_003073215.2). NCBI lineage: Eukaryota > Viridiplantae > Streptophyta > Magnoliopsida > Poales > Poaceae > Triticum > Triticum urartu. The sequence goes on from NC_053023.1 coordinate 354,415,934, forward strand.
TCTTGATGCCCAAAATGCTGTTGGAAGAGGGCTATGTGATGATTATGTCAGATCTGTTTCAGCAAATGGCATTTTGTCATTTTTGCCATGATTAATGTGTGCATGCTATGATCCTCAGCTCTACATGTGTTTTGTAGACTGCCATGCCATATTTACAGGGGTGTATGCCATGTATTTTTGTGATCTTTGTGGTTACTAGCACAAGCATGCAAAGTATCGTAATCATTGATGCTGATTTCAGGGACTTAGAATTTCACTAAGTTCTTGTCCTGATTTTGTTGTTATGCCATATGTTCATGTTGTTTCCTAGTGATACGTGCCTCTTTTGAGGATAATCAGTAAGGATGTTTTGTTAATGTTGTGGTGCTATATACATCCATGTCTTTGTTCACATTTATGGAGCACCCTAGCTTGAGTCAATCGAGCTCTACTTTTGCTATAAAATGATCCTAGCAGATTGTTGACATGTTTAGTGATTTTGCCGAGGATGTTGCTATTGATCCGTGCATGCTATGTTGTTGTTCTTTCCATGTCTAGCTTCTATGACATGCCTTCTTGATTGTTGTATGCTTAGTTTGTCATGCCATGCTTTGTAGTGAGTGCATCGAGCTCGTAAACATGCCTACTCGTTAACTATTTTGCCATGCTCCAGTTTTTCACTAAGTCTGAATCTGTTTATGTTTTTGCTATGTTTACATACTTGCAATTGTATTTTTTGATCCCTTTTGGCTCAAGGTCACTAAGGGACTTTTGGTATGTGCTTAGAGTAACTTCATGCCATGCCTTGCTTTGCCATGTTAAGCTCCTGTAGTATGTAGTTTTCATGTTCTAAAGATTGCTTCCTGATGATAAATTCCAGACTTTTGTTAATTTCACTAAGTCTGAAACCTGTTATCTTTTGCTCTATTGTCATGCTTGTTTGAATCTGTTAATGGATGAATTAGACGTAGCTCAGTGTTCATATTTTGTCAAGCATCATGAGTGGATCCCTGCCATGTATTTTGTTGTCATGTTTGAGTGCCGTAGCATATTTTACTTGATGCATTTAGATGGCTACTTGCTGATTATCCCAGATCGGTGCCATATTTGTTTTGCTTGCCATTTCCAAACCGTGCATCCGATTCTGGTGATCTTTGTATCGATTTCAACCGAAATCAACTCCTCTTTCCAGTGGCACTCTTGGATTTCCAATTTGAGGCCAGGTTCAATCATTCCTTTCCAAGTCATGCATATGCATCACATACCATGTTCATGTGTTGGTTGTTTACTAGGTTGTGTGCTTCTTTCCGGTGTTGCTTCTTCGGGTTGGTTCAGATTACGTCGCATTTGTGAGGACCTGTTCGACTACGTCTGTTTGTCTTCTTCATGGACTCATTCTTCTTCCTTGCGGGATCTCAGGCAAGATGACCATACCCTCGAAGTCACTGCTATCTTTGCTTGCTAGTTGCTCGCTCTTTTGCTATGCCTATGCTGCAATACCTACCACTTGCTTATCATGCCTCCCATATTGTTGAACCAATCCTCTAACCCACCTTGCCCTAGCAAACCGTTGTTTGGCTATGTTACCGCTTTGCTCAGTCCCTCTTATAGCGTTGTTAGTTGCAGGTGAAGATTGGAGTTTGTTCCATTTTGGAACATGGATATTTTGTTGGGATATCACAATATATCTTATCTAATTAATGCATCTATATACTTGGAAAAGGGTGGAACACTCGGCCTTATGCCTGGTGTTTTGTTCCACTCTTGCCGCCCTAGTTTCCGTCATATCGGTGTTATGTTCCCGGATTTTGCATTCCTTACGCGGTTGGGTTATAATGGGAACCCCTTGATAGTTCGCCTTGAATAAAACTCCTCCAGCAATGCCCAACATTGGTTTTAACATTCGCCACCTAGCCTTTTCTTTCCCTTGGGTTCTGCAGACTCAAGGGTCATCTTTATTTAACCCCCCCCCCCGGGCCAGTGCTCCTCTGAGTGTTGGTCCAAACTAGAGCCGTGTGCAGCGCCCCCTCGGGGAAACTCGAGGTTTGGTTTTAGTTGTATGGAGCGCTCATCTGAGTGTGCCCTGAGAACGAGATATGTGCAGCTCCTATCGGGATTTGTCGTCACATTCGGGTGGTGTTGCTGGACTTGTCTTACCATTGTCGAGGATGTCTTGTAACCGGGATGCCGAGTCTGATCGGATTGTCTTGGGAGAAGGAATATCCTTCGTTCACCGTGAGAGCTTGTGATGGGCTAAGTTGGGACACCCCTGTAGGGATTTGAACTTTCGAAAGCCGTGCCCGCGGTTATGGGCAGATGGGAATTTGTTAATGTTCGGTTGTAGAAAACCTGAAGTTGAACTTAATTAAAATGCATCAACCGCGTGTGTTACCGTGATGGTCTCTTCTCGGCGGGGTCCGGGAAGTGAACACGGTGTTGGAGTTATGTTTGACATAGGTTGTTCTAGGATCACTTCTTGATCATAGTTGTTCGACCGTGCTTTTACCTTCTCTTCTCGCTCTCATTTGCGTATGTTAGCCACCATATATGCTAGTCGCTTGCCGCAGCTCCACCTCATACCTTTTACCCTTCCCATAAGCTTAAATAGTCTTGATCGCGAGGGTGTGAGATTGCTGAGTCCCCGTGACTGACAGATACTTCCAAAACTAGCTTGCAGGTGGCGTTGAACCGAGCAGGTGATGCAACCAAGCTAAAGGAGGAGCTCGATGAAGATCTTGTCCTTTGTGTTGTTTCATTCTAGTTGATCAGTACTGGAGCCCAGTTGGGTTCGATCGGGGATCTGTGTAGCTTTTGGGGTAGTCTTCTTTCATTTTGGTTCCATAGTCGGACCTTGATTGTATCTGGATGATGTAATGCTTTATTCATGTATTGTGTGAAGTGGCGATTGTAAGCCAACTATGTATCTCTTTCCCTTATGTATTACATGGGTTGTGTGAAGATTACCTCACTTGTGACATTGGTTTCAATGCGGTTATGCCTCTAAGTCGTGCTTCGACACGTGGGAGATATAGCCGCATCGAGGGCGTTACATAACCCTAGTGGTGACTCTAGCTGGGACGGTGCTAGCAGATGTAGAAGTACGGTAGGATTGGATGAGCACCGGACAGTGGTCAGGGGAACTCTTTGGAAGACCATGTTTCGGTCGTCTTGTTCTCAAACAACCTGAAGTGCGAGAACGTAAAAAGAGGGATCGAATCTTGCGGGTAAAGTGTACAAACCTCTGCAGATGGTTAAAACCTAATCGATTAGCCGTGTCCCCGGTTACGGACAACTTGAGCCTCTGGACTTGGATCTATCTCGGAACTCTCAACACCGGACTGGTAATTTTATTGTGGGCAACTTATGATGATTTGGGTGATGAGACATCGGTTGGTGGAACTATGTAATGATATAAAACTTCATAGTACAGACTCCTGATATTCCTTTGTTGTAGGGAAAATAAACCCAGCTTTTATGCAAAAACAGCAGACACAGAGCCACAAAGCCATATTGCATATAGAATAGTTTTATCATCTGCTTTCTCATGTTGTGATCTTGCCGGTACATTCAACGTACTGACCTACATGGCTGCAATGTTTGATGTCGCATATATTTTTACTTCCGACAAGTAAGAATACGGTACAGGGTTACGGTCTACACTCAACTTGCCGATGGTGTTGATGGGACTCCACACCCGATTGATTGTTTCCGCTGGGACTTATAAGGTATATATCAGTTTCACGTTATTTATACATGTGATTGTCCTTTGATATATACATTGATGTACTGTGTGTAACAGCATACTGATCCAGGGATGGAACAGATACACAGAGGCTTGACCGTCTGAGGTCGGGTCGCTACATCTGATTATCTCATGCCATCCTCTTTTTCATACATACTACATCCTCCTATCATGTGGTTGTCTAACATCAAAGTTCAGTTCGTTTGTATCATGCATCAATTTTTTCTAAAGAACTAAATTTGTATTCCTTTTTCTTGTGAGCTTGACTTGATATGGCACAAAGAAAGAGGAAGGAACACAGAATGGCAAGGGATGGTGTTCGTACTGAGGACACACGCAAACGGAAGCGGAAGAATTATCCAGATTTTGCTGGTACTGATGGTGCAATAGAAGGTCAAAGTCCACAGGAAAATTGTACAAACACAGTATCCCTAATTGTACAAAACAAGCCAAACAGAAACTAATAGCTGCCACCAAACAAGCAGCGACAACCCTAGTTGTTGCAACACCTTCCATAGTACTACTAGCTGCACAAGTTACTCGTTTGTCAACTCAGCTAGCAGCATGTTCCCAAGCTCCCTTCCCACCTCATACTACTTCCGGAGCACTCTTGACACAAGACGAGTTGCCAAGATCAGATGAACCTTGTGAGCTTCAACAACAAGAAGGTAGTTGCTAAAGTCAAGTTACAGTTGCATGCTTCTTTATATGTAGTCTGGCAGTTTGATGTACACTAACACTTCCTATGTTCGTTGTTGGACTAGCACCTAGGCACAAGAGGAAACAAACATCAGGGATAATGCTTGATAGGTTAACTAAATCTAGAGGAGGAAGAATGGAGATCCATTTTGAGGCAGGTTTAAAAAGGCCACGTGATGCTATAGAGTCAGCCAAGTTAGTATCAGATGCAGTGGTTGCCGTTAGGTGTCATGCATGTATCCTCCCAACATGCATTTAGTACAAGAATGACAAAGATGAAACCCAGTTCAACACCTTCCTCGACCATTTATCTGTAAGTATGGTTATGTATGGAAACTAGTAATATCGTCTTTCTCTGTCCCATGCTTTCTAGGTTGCTGATAATGAGACTCCCATAATTTTCAATAGATGAGGTTCAAGTTGGATAGCCAACATGATGCAACTAGACAAGCTTCCACCCATGTTTTCAAGTCTACTATACGACAGTATCGGTGTAACTTGAGGAAAACTCACTTTGAAGGCAAGGCTAACAGTGAACTTGCCCAAACATCTCCAATGGAAAATATATCGGATGAAGACTCGAGAGGCCTTGTTAAACACTGGTCTGATCTAAAGTATCAAGTATATTTTATATGTGTGATCAAATCACATGTTGAACTCCTATTTACGCATGTGCCCCACAAATCTATCTTCTTGTAGGTGAGTTATTCAAAGAACAAGGCCAACCGTACGAAGTGAAATTCCAACAGATGACAGGATCTCGTAGCTATATTGCACACTATGAGGCTCTTGTAATTAGGTGTTGTTTCACTCTTTTCGTTGTGCCATATTATCAGATCTATATTGACTTGTTCCAAATGCAGAGGAAAGCCCGCAAGGACCAAAAAGTACCTGAACCAAATGTTGTGGAAATCTTGAAGGACTGTCACAAAAGCAAGACGAAAGGCATGACTACATCAGTCAAAGCCTCTATTGTAAGTCCTTAATCCTCATGCCTTTTAACTACTACTTACTCTGACTTGTGCATTGAATTGCACGGTTTGCATCCAATGTCTATTACTCTTTTCAATTTTATACACAATTGTCTTACCGTATCATTGCACCTTACAAGGTTCAAAAGAGAGGAGTGATGTTCCTTTGATCTTGATCTGTAATCTAGTTCCATGTTGGGCTTGCCCACACAACGTTACAATTGCATGTTTGTCTATTCTCAATTTTTTTTGTGATATGAACGATTTCATACTATGCTTACCGTATTATAAACTTTGTCTCTTTATCCTTAGCTGTCAATACAATGTGAAGAAATAGACAATACATTAGCCATGGTACATGGTCATATGTTTGGAACCTGGTTTTATTATGTACTTTGTAGTAAAATACAACTAATATTTTACATGGGTTCACCAGAATAAGTTCTGTATATAGACCAAAGCTATTTTGTTTGGTTTTGCTGCCTCCTTAATATCTTCTATTCTGGTACTACTAATGCAAAAAATAAACTTTTTAGCAAGCTATGGAACAAATGGTGGAACCACCACCTTTCTGAAGGTGATGAGGCAACTATAGCCGCAATGTCACCTCTTGCTGTAGTGGGTCAATACATGTCCACTAACAGTACGTACGTGCGTAATACTAGGTTGGTTGTTGAGGCAATCTCGTCCAAACTGCCTCATGATCAAGATACGCAAGCTCAAAATAATGTTATATCTGTGCTCCAGACACATGTCCATTCCCTAACAAAGACCCTTTGTGAAACAACGACAACCATTGTTCGATATCGTCAAGATATGCATGGTTTTGAAACCAGACTATCAGACATTTGCTATGTTGTTCAGGAGCCTAGGAGAAATTAAGGCGAAAGTTATGGTGCTCCATCGGACACTACAACATGAAAACGTAATAGTCAGGTCAAATGAACTCAGCTTCTGAACTTCTGGTGCTGCATTTTTCTGCCGGACTATTAACTTTTATGCCAACCTTCCTTTTGTTTTATGGTTGTAATTTTCTTTGTTGCGATACAAAATTTGTTCTTAACGTGCAACCACTGGCTGAAGAAAATAGCAAGCAATTTTTGTATAGTGTAGGGTGTTCCCTATAATTGCACTGGTGGCAAACTTTGATGCCCAGCGGATGTAATCTGTGCAATCACCTTAATAACCTAGCGTTAGTTTCTGGCTTATTTATTTCCTAGTCTTATTTTTCCTTGATTTTCTAGTTACCGCAACAACCATGGGCCATATACGGACCATGGTAACCTTGAGCCTGCTACAGGCCGTAGGATCCATGGGCCTCCTACAGGCCGTTGGATAAATGGGCCTCCAACAGGCTGTAGAATCAGTGGGCCTCGGGTCGTCGGATAAATGGGTCCACATGGGCCGTAAATGGGCGTAATTGTTATAGGGCCAGCACGGTAACGGGCCGTTAACAGGATGGAAGACATCAAATGCTTAATTCTATCATAGGCATAGCGGGTCGTTAATGGGCAAGAATATAGGAAGGGCTGGAAACGGTGCATCGGGTTAACAAGCCACTAACGGGCTGATTCTAACCATGGGCCGAATATGGCCCATTGGGGGAACATGCCAGTAATGGGCCGGAAGTAATCCAAGGCCGGAAAGGAGCCCAAGAACATATAGGCCATCTGTAGACCGAAAGCTAACACGGGCTTGAAATGGCCCATTTGAATCATGGGACGTTAAATGGGTACAAAGAAATTTACTATTCATTATGGGCCAGAGTCACCGTCGGCCACTAAAGGGCCTAAAGATACGAAAGGCCTCATATGGGCTGAAAGACGTCATGGGCCATACATGGGCCAAAAATGAAATGGGCTGGTGTTATATTTGACAGCCCACATGACGCTGTTGTGCTGATTCCAGGAAGGCCCTAATGGTCCGTGAGTTATCGGGCAGTAAAATGGGCTATATGCGAATAGACTATTAACAGGCTTTTCATGGGCCGGCCTGCTAGCTTTTGACCAAGTCAAATGGGCTAGCCTTTGTAAGCTAAATGGGCCAGTGTTGGGCCGTCGCACGTGTCGACATATCATAGGGGGCTATCTGATTCGATGACGAGCTAACACGTGTTTCCTTCGGCCAATGAAAATTTTACATGTGGAAAATCCCCATTGGTCTGGGCTGTTAACGGGTTATCAGATCAAAAACCGAACCCGATAGTTTAACGAAGACCCTTTACGGTGGATGCCTCGTTCCCGTTACCCTTGACGAAAGCACTTCCATGACACACCATTTGTCGTCATGGAAGTGGACGCTTCCGTGATGATAATTTTGGTATTGTCATGGAACACTTCTACGACAGCACAGGTATGACTATCTTGATTCTGTCATAAAATCATCATGGATGTACATGCATGGCAGAAAACGTGACCTACTATGACAAACACGTATCATCACGGAAGTGTATTTTTTTTGTAGTGTAACGTTATGCATGTCGACTCGTTATCCATGGAGTTGCCCTTCGCGGTCTCTGCGCGTTACTAACCCGCCTCTCGCTCGTCCCGCGATGGGGGCTACTGGCATGACGCCTGTGCGTGGGTCTGTCCCTGCAATGCTGATATACCTAAGAGACCGAGCTCTGGCTTGCGGTCGGCCCTGCGCACGTCAACTCACCGGGTCCTTAGTGCCTTCGTCTTCTCGTGGAAAGATCACCAGCAGGATATCAAGCGCGGCAGCATGTTATTTTTTATGGCTAACTCGCAGGAGCCTATGGAGGTAGGACCACGAGTGGCCTCTCCAACACCTCGTCGCCATGGAAGGACATAGCGCTACATGCCAAGGGGCACAACTCCTCCTAGGCACCCCCTCAGAGCCAGACACTCTTTCCTTGCACAAGTCGCTTGCATGTTAAAGGGGGGCCCTTGAGCACCGCGCCTCTGGGCTCCTACCGGATCTCGAGCCCTCACCTCTAGGCCTTGACCATGGCATCAGACCTGGCATACCAGTAGTGGCTGAGCCTCACTTGAGAACCAGGTCCCGAGGACGTAGAGCACCTTGACAAGCGGAAGAGATGGAGTCGGGAAGGGGCCCTGCGAGGGGGGAGCGCCATCGGGAGAGGGGCGTAGCCTAATGTCATACAAGAATCTCACCCTTGCGGCAAAGGAACCACCGTAGGCTCGCCAAGATAAGTCACCTCACACGCGCAGGCGTGAACCTCGTAATCAGCATTTTGTATCTCGTGATTTTGCCCAGGCAAGGAAATTTCCTTTTTAGTCCTTCGGGAGCCGCTTGCGCGCCAAAGGGGACCTCCTGAGCATCGCGCCTCAGGGGCTCTTACCGGACCTCGGGCCGCTCACCTCCTAGACTTGACCATGGCATCCCAACCTGGCATACCAGCGACGGTCGAAGCTTGCCTGGTGACTGGGTCCTGTCAGCGTAGAGCACTAAGCTATGGTGAGAATGAAAGGGGGAACCATGCCAAAGCGAGAGACGCAAACACAACATTGATTGGAAATGATAACATTAAAGTGCGAGCATCACGGTTTTTACATGCCGCCGTGGGGCCCTTCATGATTTTCGCACGGGAATAAAACAAAAGGAAAAAAGGCCTCCTGAGGATCGTGGCTCAGGCAGCGTCGCCCACATCCCATCAAGTGCCACCATTGGTACAACGATGTGCTATACAAAAGGTTTTTAACCCCTTTCCACGACGGCATTTGGAACCGTCGCCAAGTGAGTGTGGGCGATATGGGGGTCCTTCCCACACGACCCAGAAACCATCGGGGATAGGCCCTCCTGGCACACAAAATGAGCTCATGTGCGATCTGGCGGGGCATCGAAACCCAATTGTTTCTGTTCATATGTACATCCCACACGGTGAATCCCAGAAAATCATTTCCGTTCATATGTATATCACACACAGTTCTTTCGGTGGAGAAGTTTGTGCAAGGTGGCCTAACGCAAACTGTTCACTGCCGGACGCCGTATGTGATCGTTAGTTAATAGAACACGCCTACTTTCTAGAAACCGTGCGGGTTGTTTGAGTTCATCGCCCACATGATGTCTGAGTAACCGTCTGCAATAGAAAATCCCAATAAGTAGGGTAATTACCCTATTATTGATAATCCATGTACTAATCAAATTGATATTTCTTATAAAACACACCAGATATTTCATATTCGTATAACAGCAACGAGGATTTCATAATCCAATTACATCAGATAGCTCTGGCACTCAGTTATGCCATTACACAACAGCACCAAGTTTCACATGCAACATCAAAAACCTTTGGAAAGTAGCATCATACATGGTAAATAGACAGATGAATCTCATTTGGGAAACTGTAGAAGCTGCAAATATTGAGCCTTTAGTGATGTTGAATGTGCTTGCAACTTTAGGCCAGTGGCTATGGTTAATTGCCCGCCCAACCTTCGTCCTCTTCAGCAAGACTTCAATATTGTGACGTGGGTGTTGAATGAATACCTTCCTCGCCTCTTGACCATGCAGGTGGTTTGAGAGGTAATCATCGATGAACTGCTTTGAAAAGTACTAAAAACAAATATATGCATAAATCACCGTTATAAATTTCAAAATGGCGCAAGGGGTAAAAACAAGGTAAAAGAGTTAGTACCATCCTACAGTTGACTGATGTCTTCTTCATTGTACAAACAAAGATCTTGTTGTTATTCGTCGCAAGTTTCTTCATCCTAACAATATTTCTAAGTTTATTTACTTGACTGATCTTCATGGACATCTCATTTCCCCATATGCAAAATGGGTCGAACAGTGGGTCTAGGCCTCTGATAGCAGGACCTACATGTGCAAGACCAAATTGTAAGATACCTAAATATTAGAATGATTCCTGCAACTACACAATAATGTGCTATTAGCCAAAGGACCATGCTTGAACAAACCTAGATGGTAAACCGTAGTGTTTCCCATTGTTTCCCTGCAAGCTCAATTCTGCTCAGTGTCTCTAATGGGGCGGACTCCTTGGCGATCGCCACCTCTCCGGTGATCTCCTCCCCTAGCCACTAAAATTCCTCTTCTCTCCACTAGATCTCTCCGGCGCACTGAGATCTACCTTCTAATACCCATCTCCATGGGTTCTGATGTCGGATCCACCCTTGGCTTGGATTTCTCCAAGGGCTTGGTTTTTGCGGAAAAGGTCTTTCAATCTACTGGTTTTACGGTACATCCCATGGATGACACGGGCTTCTTCACCATGGTAATCTCTTTTGGGCGGCATGTTTTTCGTTTGCATGAAGATTCAGTAGCAGCAGCAATTGAGGCGGCCATTGGGGGTTCTGCAATTGAGTACATGGTTTTTCCGCTCAAGGATAAGGTTTTTGGCTTTCAAGTTTCCTGTAAGGTTGTGGCTATGATCGTTCTTTAGCTCCGTTCTTATTCTTGTGATCATTTTAAATGTTACTTCCATCTTTGGGGTCATGGGGGCCCAAATTGGGGCCGTGAGTTCAAGCTTTGGAAGTTGGAATGTGATGCAGAATGGGTTCTTGTTAGTCCTTCTAAACGTCGAGCTGCCCTTGGCATGCTAGCCATGCATTCCAAGCCCCAAAAGTCCTCGGTAAGATCTACTCATGCCCAAGCCAAGAAGCTTTCTTTTTCAACGTTCCAGAGTTATCCTGCTTGCCGTGGTTATCGTTATCCAGCCACACAGGACTGTATCCAAACTATTGAAGATGCGGGGTATACTCTCCCAGATCATGAAAGGGTGGTCATCCACCCCCCGCCGCCGGCTGAGCTCCGGTGGACGTCAACCTCTCCATCCATATCTTTCGGCACGGTTGGGAACCTCCCTCCTAATGCGACTCGGGCGGGAATTATGATTCTTCGAATGTGGACGTGTCCTCTCATGTTGGGCCGTTATCTGCACATGCCGTGGATCAAGTTGGGCCGGTGTTATCTTCTGGGCCTTCCACTATTCCTTCCTCTCAACAAGCTGCAGTGGATTTTGATAATTTGGTTTCAGATATGGTGGATGAAATCTTAACATGTCAAAAATGTTTGCGCAAGGGCCATTTTGCTACGGCGTGCACGTCCGGGTTACACTGTAACTCGTGTCTACGGGTGGGGCATGTTGCAAAAGATTGCAACCGGTTTGCACAGATCTTGGGCTTGGTTTGGAAACCGAAACCCGGTAACGTTGCAACTTCCGAGGATCCCTCAGCTCCCATCGAGAATATCTCTCTGACACAACTTTTACCAAACTTGGACTCCTCTTGCACTTCTACATTAACTCTTTCGCCCCGTTCCATCAGCCCTGGTCCCAAAACACCTTCGACTGCACCGCCGGAAACCCCACCTCCGCCGGAGTCCTCGCCGTCTGCTGCTAGCTCGGGACGTGCATCCCAGATGGCAAATTTTCACCTTGACCCTCTACTCTATGTGCCGGCAGGGCACCACATTGTGGATGGCGGTGAGGCTCGGGTGCCGCGAACCTTCGCGACGCCACATACCCCAATTGTGCGTCGCCATGAGGAGTTCATGCTGGCCGAGGTAATGCCCATCCCCCCTCCTGATCAGATTGGGGTTGCTAGGGAGGAAGTCGTCCAATGGCTACGAGCTCATGGGATTTTGGTGAGGTCTGCTCAACCTTGTATTAGATCGGTCGGTCTTTTTGAGTTACGGGATGCTGCTGTCAGATTTTCACTTCTTCAGATGCCGCCTCAGCCCCTGGGTAATGATCGTTTTGTTCGGTTTATGAAGCATGATGAGGGGGAATCTTTTAGAGGTGTTTAGGGTTTCCGACAGGGTTTGCTTATGTGTTTGGGGATTCCGCACGATCTTCGCAATGAGAATGGTCTTCGGGCAGCAGTTAACACCTTTGGGAAGTTTCATCATTGGATTAGTGAGGACCCATATCTTGTGCGCTCCTTGGTCTTTGCATCTTTCCCCGAGGATATTCTTGTGCCCAAGGACGTGGTGTTCATGGAGTATGCAGCCTGGGGTGGTGCCAGAGTGTCTTGGACGACGCCATTGTACATTCTGGGTGCCAATTTCGCCGAACAAATGCCCCAAGATGAGGACTGGATGCCCATCAATGGCAACCCTCATCCGCTGCCTGGTGTGCCCTTTCCAGAAATGCCACCTTTTGTCCTGCCTCCATTCCCTGCTTTGGGATGGAACGATGTGCCACCACCGCCGCCTGCTCCTGCCCATAATCAAGAGGACAACTGGGGCAACTGGGATGTGCCTACTGTGGATCCAGTTGTGGAGGACCAAGAGTCCATGGTTTTCAATGTTTCGGCACAGCAAAGCTCTACTCAGCCAAGTTCAGACGTGCAGCTTCAGGAGCTGCCTGCAGTTATTGGTGGAACTGCAACGGAAACCCGAAGTAACCCGGAGAACATTGCCAAGGACGTGGAAGATGCTAGCAATTGGGCGATCGTGGTTTATCAACCCCCAGTTATTGATGTTCAGGCCCTTGCTCAACCTGTATTTAAGGTTCCTTTTGGACCCCCTCTGCCTCCTGAAATGATATGGAAGCGTTCTTTTGAGAATTTGCTGAATGCACCAGTGGTGTTTGAGGTGCCGAAGCCTCTAATGATTAAGCCCTTGTCGCCAGTCAAGAGAAGATGGAGCCTTGCTTTTCAGCCTGATGATCTTCCTTTGCTGACGTGGAACGAGCCGGAGCTGGTTAGACCTGTTGCAAGAGCTCTTTTTGCAGATGACGCGAGTGAAGCTATGCCTGCTGTTGTCCCCCCTCCACCTATGTGCACAAGACCAAGGAGACCTCGTAAAACTCTGGCGCCAACGCCTCTGGTTGAAACGTCTGTTCGCAGATGTACCAGAAGCTCGGCCCAGCGTGATGGGTTTAAGCCCACTTTTCATGAGCTGGTGCTACAGCCCAAGAAGAAGAAGCCCAAGGCTAAGCCCATTGCTGCTGAGAGGCCCAGTAACACTGCATATGGAGATGTCCCTCCTCCCACTCCTATCAGTCACCTACAAGCTCTTGGCAAGGAGTTAGACATTGATGCAGCTCTGCTCACTGAGGATGCACTTATGGTGGACCCTTCTGCCGCAACCAACCAAGCTCCTAATGCATAGTGTGCTATTCGAATGCTGGGTTTTGCAAGCCCCAAAATTTGCTCCCTGCATGTCTTTACTTTTTGAATTTTGGATATGTAATAATGTTGGTTCAGAACTTGATGTGGCTTTTGGACATATGGCATTGTGTGCTGTGTGGTTTGGAGACCTGTTTATGATCTTTATCTATGAATCAATGTAAAAGCTGGAATGTCCTGTGCTGGAATGTCAGGGGTTTGAACTCTGAAACTAGGCAAAGAGCTGTCAGGCAAAAGATCGATGAAAGTCACTGTGCAATTGCATGTTTGCAAGAAACTAAATGTGCTTCTTTTGACTCCAGATCAGTTAAAAGTTTTTTTCCTAAAAGATTTGATAGTTTTGCTTTTGCTCCTTCTTTGGGGGCCTCTGGTGGAATCATAGTTGTTTGGAACTCCTCTGTTTTTGAGGGGACCTTATTGGAAATTCAACAATTTGCAGTAGTAGTTCAGTTTGTCTCCAGACAAAATAATGAGAGATGGACTCTTGTTGCTGTTTATGGTCCTTGTCAGGGGGAAGCTAGGGATAATTTTGTTACTTGGTTATACCACCTGAATATTCCAGTGGATGAAAATTGGCTGCTCCTGGGGGATTTCAATTTTATGCGCTCACTGGATAACAGAAATTTCCCTGGAGGGGACCTGAATGACATGTTTATCTTCAATGAAATTATAGGTCACTTGGGCCTTTTGGAATTGCCCATCAAAGGTAGATCATACACGTGGTCTAATATGCAGGATACTCCCCTCCTTGAGCAGCTAGATTGGTTTTTCACTTCTGTTGATTGGATATCTGACTATCCCATGACTGAGGTGACACCCCTTGCGAACACTGCATCTGACCATGTGCCATGTGTGGTTTCCATCAAAACTTCTATCCCCAAGTCTAACATTTTTAGATTTGAGAACTACTGGTTAGAGCTTGAGGGTTTCATGGACTGTGTTGCCTCTTCATGGCAAAGAACTTCTAGAAAGGGACATATCACAGCTAGAATAGCTGACAAGTTTAAATCCCTGCGGATGTGTCTCAAAAGATGGCAGATGAACATCTCCAAACTGAAAATGCTTGTTTGTAAATGTAATAAGGTTATTCTGTTACTAGATGAACTTGAGGAGCTCAGACCATTGTACAGGCATGAATCTAATTTTCGACGAGTGGTTAAAAATCATGTGGAAAAGTTACTTCACCTTCAATGGCTTTATTGGAAAAAGAGATGTACTATCAGATATATTAAAGTGGGGGGAGAAAACACCAAGTTCTTTCATGCTATGGCTACTGAGAGGCATAGAAGGAACTCTATTGCTAGCTTAAAGCTACCTGATGGCACTGTGGTATCTGATCACTCTCAAATGGAGGGTATTATATGGAATTGTTTTAAAAATAGAATGGGCTCTTCAAGGGGCATCCACATGGGCTTTGATCTCTCCTCTTTAATTGTTCCAGTGGAGGGTTTGGATGTTCTCACTAAGCCTTTTGAGAAAGAGGAAATGGACAAGATCGTCAAACATATGCCAGTTGATAAAGCCTCGGGTCTGGATGGTTTTAATGGTCTTTTCTTCAAAAGGTGCTGGCACATTATCTCTCCAGATTTTTATGAACTGGCACAGGCTTTCTATGATGGTTCTACTCATCTAGAGAACATCAATGATTCATATATCACTCTGGTGCCTAAGAAACACTCACCTGAGGAGGTGGGGGACTTCAGACCTATTTCTTTAACAGGAATGGGTCTTAAGTTCCTTTCCAAAATGGCTGCCAATGGGTTCCAAGAGGTAATAATGCAGTGTATCCACAAAAACCAGTACGGATTTATAAAAAGCAGAACTATTCAGGACTGTATTGGATGGACTTTTGAGTACTTACACCAGTGTCATCTGTCCAAGAGGCCAATTGTCATACTTAAATTGGACTTTGAGAAGGCATTTGATTCTCTTGAGCATGAGGCAATTGTCCAAATCTTGAGATATAAGGGCTTCAATGAAAAGTGGATTCTTTGGATGAAACAGCTTTTGTCTACAGGTACATCATCTGTTTTACTAAATGGTGTTCCTGGTAGGAAATTCATATGTAAAAAGGGTGTTAGGCAGGGAGATCCAGTCTCTCCCCTGCTATTTGTCTTAGCAGCTGACCTATTGCAGACTGTAATTAATGACATGTTCAGAAGGGGCTTACTTCATCTCCCAATACCTTGTCATGACCAGGACTATCCTGTGATTCAGTATGCTGATGATACCTTGATCATCTTGCCTGCTAACAAGGCACAGTTAATTGCTTTGAAGGACATGTTAAAGGTCTTCTCTGGGTCTACTGGGCTTGATGTGAATTATCATAAATCCTTTATCATTCCCATCAATGTGGACACTGCTGTCATGGCAGATTTAGCTGCTGCTTTTGGATGTCAAATTGGGAAAATGCCTTTCACATACCTTGGACTGCCAGTCGGTACTACTAGGCCTAAAATGGTGGACTTCATGCCTCTGGTGGACTGCACGGAGAGAAGAATGACAGCTAGCTCCTCTTTCTTAAATCAGGGGGAGAGATTACAGTTTCTGAACTCTGCATTGTCTTCTATCCCTATCTTCTTTCTTTGTAGTTTGGCTGTCCCGGCTGGCATTCTAAAGCAATTGGAGAGAATTCAGAGACAATGCCTTTGGAGGAAAAATAGGGGTGAACCTGCTCCTTCTCTGGCTGCTTGGGACCTTATTTGCAGGCCAAAAAACAAGGGAGGTCTCGGTATTCTCAACCTGGGTGTTCAAAATGTAGCACTATTGCTTAAGCATGCCAATAACTTCCTCAATAAAAAGGATATACCTTGGGTGTCCTTAGTTTGGGACTCTTACTATCATGGCAGAATACCCCAAGGAACTTCTGATTGTGGCTCCTTCTGGTGGAAGGATATATGCAAAGTCTTGCAAAACTTTAGGGACTGTTCTTGGGTTCAGATAAATGAAGGAGACACTTCACTAATGTGGTCTGACACTTGGAAGCTTGATGATCAGGACTCTAGGCTTCAGTTCAGATTTCCCAGGCTTTTTTCATATGTTAAAGATCCCTGGATTTCTGTTAAGGATTTCTTGGACTCTCAGGACATGTATCAACACTTCCATCTTCCTTTGTCTAGCCAGGCCTTTGATGAGCTGTTTATTCTTAAATCTCTGTTGGACAACCATGATAGAGTCACTGGGTCCAAGGATATTTGGCTTTGGAATGGCACTGCCAATGGATACTCTCCGAAGCTTTTTTACTCCCATATGTTTGTGTCACAATCTTTCAACCCCTTGACAGTTTGGATCTGGAAGTCCTCTTGCACTATGAAAATAAAGGTTTTTGCTTGGATGCTCATTATGGATAGGCTGAATACCAAAGATATGGTGGAACGGAGGCATTGGCATTTGGAGGATGGAGTAAACTATGTTCTCTGCCCTTTGCAGACTAGGGAAACAAGAGATCATTTGTTCTTCAATTGCAATTTTAGTGTCAGGATCTGGAACTATTTGCAAATTGATTAGTCCTCGGGTGCCTCGATGAAGGAGCTAGTCATCAATGCAAGCAGGAGTTTTAGGAAACCTTTCTTCACTGAAGTGGTCTTTATAGCTTGCTGGAATATATGGATTGTCAGAAATGCTAAGGTCTTTAGGCATGAGAGAGTTGGATTTAATAAATGGAGAACAACTTTTCTTCATGATATTGCCCTTATGCAATATAGGGTTAAGCCTGCTTTTAAGGATGATCTCCTTAAATGGATCTCTTTTCTTCCACCTTGATCCTTTTTGTTGTTTCTCCTCCTTTTAGTTTAGCTTGATTACCCCTTGTAATCCCCCTTGTACTTGTTCTTGCCTTGCCTTTTAATAAAGTTTTGATTTGCTGTGGGGGTTTTCCCCTACAGTCCCCAGTCAAAAAAAACAAACATAAGGAAGATCTTGATCAGGTTAACTGAGAGTTATCATACTATCAGTAGAATATGTATTGAGTACAGCCAAATTCAATTAGTGTCACATACATAACAATACAAAATTGTACCCACAGCAAATGAAAATCAAATTGCAGAACTGAACCAAATAGTTAAATGGACATCTGACCAAATGAACCAAAATAGTTAACTAAGCACGACATTGCAGAATAGAAACATGTACTAGAAGATAAAGCAGTTAACAAAACAAAGAACACTTGAGAACAGTACTACAAAATGTAGCAATTGTTGGACCAAAGTGTTAACTGAACAATACATTTCACAGGTCCAAACTGTTAATTGAACATCATACTGCATATTAACATTACAGAGGACAAATCACAAGAAGGCACTAGCGGTGGCCTCGAGAAAACAGCACGAACTATATTTTAAAGTAGACAACCGCGTGGCGGTGTTGAAGGTGGCCTCAAAGACGAGGTGCTCCTCCAAGATCTGGCGGTCGGCACACATGGCAGCCATAGCGACCTTGTGCGCGCGTGTGGCCACATGCTACTAAGCTCCACGTTATACTGTGTGCAAAATGGCTATGGGCGGCGCTTAATTGGAGGAGGGGGACAGTGATTTCGGCAGAAGGTGTACCACCGTCGATCGGGGCATGTGGGACAGGAAAGGAGGAAGATGGTGTGGGTGGGGTGTGGATTACCTAACCATATCGATGAGGCCACACAGCAAGAAGAAGGGTCGGCGGCGAGGAGGCCGTGCAGCAAGAAGAAGGGTCGCCGGCAAGGAGGCGGTGCTACAAGAAGAAGGGTCGTCGGCGAGGAGGCGGCGCTGCAAGAAGAAGGGCAGCCGGCAAGGAGGCTAAGCTGCCAGTAAGCAGCAGTGAAGGTTTGAACTTGGAGAGCAAGGAGGAACAGTGGAAATGTGGCTTCTTGTGGGAGGGAGGGGGCGGGGAGATAGATATTTCCGTTGTGGCAAATAAATTTTGCTCGGTGCCACGAGAAACTGGTGCGCAAGTGTGGTTCAAGCGGGGGCGGTGGACTGTAGACGACGAAGCTTCCCACGTAAGCCAAGATATTTTATATCGCATCCCACATGATTCTTTCTAGTAAGCTGTTTGTGGTATACCTGATTTTTTTCATTATGTTTTGAAAGACAAAATAGTGTTACGGAGGGAAAGGATGTAGTTTGAATTGCTAGAACATTTACGTACACTGAACATGCAACTTGTACATGAGTGTCGTGTTTAAATTTGGAATTATTCCGGGTTTGTTTGGCATTTTTATGCATTAATTTTGTTTTTGGGCATTTAATGTGCATAATTCAAATTTGAACTACAAGCACATGCTCCAGTGCACCAAAGTTTGTTGAAAAATCACATGTGTGTCTTTGGGTGAATTTATAGGTCACATGCAAGAAATGGGAATGAAATTCAAACATCTGGGCATCGTGGCTCTGCCGGATATATTGAGAAACTTGGTTTTTTAATTCTTGTTAATCCAAAACACGCCTTAAAATCATGAAACTTGGCATGGTGTCATGACATGGCACCAACAGTTGCGGTAAATTTTTTGGCCAAATTGGCACAAGCTTTGGAGTAAACTTCTTGCAAACCGGAGCTTCCCTCAGGAAGGCTCGTGGTTCCGAAAGGGAGCGTGTCACCTCCGTGTGAGAAACGACATACGTACACTACCTTCTCCCGCCTTAATTTTTTTACAAAGGAAGATTAGACCAAATAGAAGTATCGTGCTAAATTTTGGAATTATTCCGGGTTCGTTTGGCTTTTTTATACATTAATTGAGTTTTTGGGCACTTAATGTGCATAATTCAAATTTGAACTACATGCACATGCTCCAGTGCACCAAAGTTGGTTGAAAAATCACATGTGTGTCCTTGGGTGAATTTCTAGGTCCCATGCAAGAAATGGGAATTCAGACATCTGGGCGTCGTGGCTCGGCTGGTAAGATTGTGAAACTTGGTTTTTTAATTCTTGTAAATCCAAAACACGCCAAAAAATCATGAAACTTTGCATGGTGTCATGACATGACACCAACATGGTGCGGTAAATTTTTAGGCCGAATTGGGACAAGCTTTGGTGTAAGCTTGTTGCAAACCGGAGCTTCCCTCAAGAAGGCTCGTGGTTCCGAGAGGGACCGTGTCACCTCCGTGCGCAAAATTTCTCCAGCCTTAATTTTTTTACAAAGGAAGGTTAGACCAAATAGAAGTATCGTGCTAAATTTTGGAATTATTCCGAGTACGTTTGGCCTTTTTAATACATCAATTTAGTTTCTGGGCATTTAATGTGCATAATTGAAATTTTAACTACAAGCACATGCTCCAGTGCACCAAAGTTGGTTGAAAAATCACATGTGTGTCCTTGGGTGAATTTCTAGGTCCCATAGAAGAAATGGGAATGAAATTCAAACAACTGGGCGTCGTGGCGTGGCCGGAAAGATTGAGAAACTTGGTTTTTTAATTCCTATAAATCCAAAACACGCTTGAAAATCATGAAACTTGGCATGGTGTCATGACATGGCACCAACATGCCGTGGTAATTTTTCTGTCCTATTTGTTAAGGCGCACACGTTATCAATCAACAAAGTCATTTTGGAACAAGTGTTGTCACGTTACAAATCGGAAACACAAGTATTATTGAAACCGTAGGCATTCTACTTATCAATTACGTGCCACCACGCGTCCCCTTTTTTTATTGGCTAGGAGGTGTCGTTCGGGGTAGCTATTTGTGTACGGGAGGCATGCGATCAGACCCATGCGCGTGCTCATCGGGAGCAGAGCCCTTTGACCTCTACCCGTCGTGCACCTCCCTCCCAACGTCTCCATTAATGGCACTCGAGCCCCTGTTCTCTCACTGGACTGAGATTTAAGAGAGAAAATGGAAATCTTAAAAGAAAGTTTTGCATGGATCTTGATGTAAGATCTGACGGACCTATATAGCATCGACTCTGACTTATAGCAAGCATGATGATTATAAGGACGGTGACAGTGGATAATAATTGTCTTACATATTTAGGAACATAATTGAAAAAATCCACATGCGGCAACGCCCGAAATACACAAGGGCAAAATAAGATGGAAGACAATGATTTGGCTCGCTGATCTGTGCTTTCTTGATGCGTTGCTGCAGGCCGCGAGAACTAGTCTCCGCGGTGAGCGGCGATGAGCTCTTTCTTGTCCTTGAGATGCTGCTTGAGAGCATCCACGGATTCCTCCACCAGCCTTCTGCGCTCGATGCACAGCATGGCATTCTCGTCCATAAGTTTCTCAGCGATGACGCCGATCCTCTTCAACAAGGCAGTGGTCTCCTCCTGCTGCTTCGCACTTCCCACGTTCTTCGCCCTCAGCAGGTCGCGCTCGGCCAGGAGCTTCGCATTGCTCTCATTTAGTTGTCGGATGACGCCGGTAGCCTGTTCAAAAGAGGCTTTCATGTCGTCCTACAACCTCGCCCAACCAGAGATCTGATCCATCTGGCTATGGATGATCACATGCATGCGCCTATAAGAGTCCTCGCCTGCCTGCGAGACATTTTCCCAGGCCGCCGCGACGTAGGAGGACATCTCTGCTGCATTTGCGATGCGGCGGGACATCTCTTATGCTTTCGCGGCGCGGCCAGAACAGTCTGCTACATTGACGGCGCGGTGCGACCTCGATGCTACTTCGGCGGCGCGGCAGGACCTCTGTGCTGCTACCGCCGCAGGCGGGACATGCCGGCTACATTCACGGCGAGGCGAGGCATCTCTCATGCTTCCGCTTCCATGCTCGCATCTCCCTGGTGGCAATCTCTCGACCCAGAACTCATGTTGGCCATGGTAGATGCAAGGGAACGATGATGAATGACTTGTTTGTTTTTGTGGATGAGGAGTTGAGGAGGAATGTGCAATCATATTGGAGTAGTAGTATTTATAACCGAGTACTAATATGCTGATAAGTGGGAAACAATTTAGGTTTTGATCGCTGTGAACAGGTTTGCAATTTGAATGTGATGGGACGCAGGATCAAAATTTACTAACGTTTATAAGTGCGGCACTATTCCCGAAGGACGTAACGTGGGCATGTACGCCTTCTCGGCCGCGTATGTGGCGTTTGCACCATAGGGTGCACCACAATAGGCAATGTCAGCACACGTCTCGTTCCAACAATCATGTGTGCTCGTTATTACCATCGCGCACGCTTCTTTTAATTGGAATGTGTGTGCCCGTCTAGGGCACACAAGTGTTCTTGATCTATCTTACTGTTTCAGTTTGTTGTGGCTAATCACAAACAGTTCATCCGTGTGAAGTTTATGCCATCAATCGCAGACATTTTGATCTGGCTGACCCATTTCTGTTCTGTTGCCTAATCGCAAACAGTTAATCCTTCTGAAGTGTATGCCCTCAATCGCACACACCTTTATCTAGCTGCATGTTTCTGTTGTTCCTCCTCATCACAAATAGTTCATCCGAGTGAACCATATGCTGTATATAGCATACGCCTTCATCTGGCTGCCCATTTCTTTTGTTCCGCCTCATCGCAAACAATTCATTGAACTGAACCATATGCCCTGCATTGCACACACAACTAAAATCTGAACCATGATTGATGGCTTCGCCATCGCAAATGTTTATCACCTTTTTTGACGGTTCTTTCACACCACCATTTGTGATTATTGCATTACACATAGTTTCGTCGAAGGGTCTCTAATCGTAGTGTCACGTTAGCATCATCCTGCACTAATGGCTAGCCCGCATGCGATTAGGGCTTATGGTGCTTCTCCCTTGGCCTTTAGCTTCGCCTTGAAGCCAAGTCTGAGCGTGCCTTGGGACCGGGGGCTACTGTCAGTGTTCTGGGAACCAGGATACCCAGACTTGCCTGCCTGCGGACCATGGCGTGACTCCATTGATGGCCTGGTATGACCCATCTATGAGACTGCCAAAACAAGACCCTCGCGAGGGGGACAGCGCCAAGACCTCCGGAGGGAGTGGCCTCCCATGCGACCTCTTGATGAGCGGATATTTCTATGCAGGTACCGGACCTCATGAGGTTGCGATGATGCAAGCCATGACGACCATGACCAGGTTGCAGAAGAGGTAGTTTCCTCTTTGGTGCTAAGGAGGCAAGGACAGGTGTGGGTTCCCAAGGACTCAGCCAAAGGTTTCCATTCCGGTGCAATGAAACCAAGACCGCCAGGACGGCAGGACGGATATCATCACCGAGCCCACCGCAGTGTCACGACCACAAGCTTTGCAGGCAAAGACCACCTTTCATCAGGATAAGATGTACTACTTGTCCCCTTTCAAATTGGCCTCTGTGGGATCCCTTCCCGCCTATGTTTTGGGGTAAGAGGACCGAGGCCACAATAAATATAGGTTAGCCACCACCGTAGAGAGGGTCGACTCATTCCCCCATAGACCTCGCGAGGTTGTTCATCCCTTGTACTATTTCATCCTCAGCCACTCGTGCGGCCAATCCACCACAAAGCAGCAGTAGGGTTTTACACCGCAAGGTGGCTCGAACCTGGGTAAACTTCCGTGTTCAGCTTCTTCATTGTCCATTGAGATAGGCCGTGGGTCGATGAGCTAGTTGGCTGGAGAGGTTGAGTTGTTCGCACACGCCCCAAGTTCGAACCTTTCCTGGGTTTGCGGACCCTGAATCAGATAGTTCCTTATGGATTTTTCCGCTCACGAAGTTCGACCTATACTTGATGGCCATGTTAATGCTCTTAAGTATGATCGTGGTAGCTAGTACATCAAGGAGAACACTAGAAGTAGAGTGCTAAATGACTCTTGGTCGATCATCCAGATTTTGTTTCCTTGGCCTAGTCAAGGTAAAATGTGAGAACATGTTGTTCTTCCTTTGTATCCGTGTCCTCCATCATTGTTCATCATGGTAGTATGTAGTGTTGCCAGGATCATTGGCATAGATGTTGGTAAAACCCTGATGAATATGGAAATGCTCAAGTTCTTGAAAACACGCTCAGACACTAGGTTATATCCTCGATATCAGTTGGAATGTGCCTTCCGTTGCCGATCATTCTATAACCATAGTCTCCTTTCCAAAGTAAGTATGCCATTCTTTTGAATTCCTTCAAATGATCGTTGTGATTTGCCTTAGTCTTGTATAAAGAGTTTTAATGATCTTTGTATCAAAAGTAATTCTTTTTGCCACTTAAAGGGATAATTCTATGAGTCACCTCCCATAAGGTGCGCTGTTATGGAATCTTGGCAAATAACTCCTTGCTACTTTGAAACCCTTCACCATCTTCTTATGCGTGGAATTGTTGCCTACCAATTAAACCTTCACATTTTACTTCTTTCCATCACTCCTAATATGTGTTTGTGTCCCAACTAAAGATATGTTCTTATGTCCACTCCGTGAGTTGATCTTGAGTTGCTCGATCTTTGAGAAGATAGATTCTTTTAGAGTTTCCCTTTCTTTCTTGTTCTCATGTCGGGTGAATTTCTCATGTCAAGATCAATACGATGCAATGAATCATCTTTTTCAAGAGGTGCAAATTTGATCATGAAGACCGTGCCAGTCTTGTGTCTCCTCTTCCTCATACCATACGTCTTGAATCTTAGGACGAGATTCTTGTTTTGTGGGGGTGAGTTATCACAGCCCTAGAAATTTTGCTTGTAAATAATTGCATATGCAGCCATGCATCATGTTAAATTCAAAGCAAATTGAATTGAGGATTATATAAAGCCTCAGAAATTATTTCAATAAGGGCAAAGAACCCAAAAATCTTATTCGTTTCCAAAAAATCCCTTCATTGAGTTTTGATAATTTTGGCAAGGGTTTTGGTCCAAACCAAAATATTGAACATTTTAAGGATTTAATTTTGGGACTCTGAATTTAAATCAATAGCTATTTGAATTTGAATTATATTCATATAATTAGAATATAATTTCAAATAACCCTGAAATATTGCTGTGCATTTGGAAATGTCCATAAAGGTCACATAAAATCGTTCAGACTATTTTGGCACTAGTTTGAATTCATTGTGAATTTTTCATCAGGGGCAAAAAAATAAAAATATAAAACAAAACAGAAGAAATAAAATAGACAAAGGAAAGGCCTTACCTAACTTACCTACCAGGCCCAACTCCTGTTCTAGCCCAGCCCACAGGGGCGACACTGTCTTCTTCCTCCTGCCAAGAGGAGAAGCAGCTGCGTGCCTGCACACGTGCGGCCGACGACGCCACTTCCTGCTCCAGCGTGATGCTTGTCTCTTCCAGCCACCCTAGGGAGACACCCAGACCCCTGGATCTTTCCCCCCTCTCAATGCTCTCTCTCCCCTCGTATGGACCCCTCTCTCTCTCACCCATCCGAGTGCGCCCGTTGCCACCATCGCCGACCACCACGGCCACCGACCACCAACGCCTAGCCAGCCAGCCCACGAGCTCCGCCACGCTGCCGTGCACCTCTACACCGCACCACACGAGCCCGGAGGCCCTGTGAAGCCTCCATCATCGTCATCCTCCCCACATCTTTCGGGTGATCGTCGTCGCCGACACACCGGATCCCATGCATCTTCGAGCTAGCCGAGCACTTCATCAACCTCGCCGTGAGCCCCTCTTCATTTTGCCTCACCTCTCTCTCTCTCACGCGGTCATCCTCTAGCTAGCTTACCTTCCGTGCCCGTAAGCTCGCCGCCGCATGCCTCGTCGTCGTCGTTGCTGCAGCCGCGGTAGCTCAAGTCTGAGCACGTCAATGCACTCAAAATGCTCCTAGGAGTCGAACTAAACCACCTGTTTGTCCCATGGTGCACCATAGTGTTGATCCCGAGCACGCCTGAACTCCGGCCGCCGCCTCCATCGTTGTTGCCGTTAGCTCCAGCGACCACGCAACCTCCTAGAGCATCCCCTGGATGCGGATCAGTGCGAGCTATCCTCTGGTGGTCTCTGCTCATCAGCTAACCGCTTGTAGTGCCAGTCTGACGAGCGTCCGCCATCCGTTTGCTCATCGCCGGCCTAAGTCTGGTGACGATGGCGTGGCTCCGTCATTGGGGGGTAATCACCAATTAATTAAATCCCCACAGCCACTGACACACAGGCCCCAGCCCCGCTAACTTTTGGATAAGTTTTAAATTAAACTTAATCAACCAACCGACCCACTGACATGTGGGCCCGGGCCTACTAATAGTTTTACTTAGGATTCACTTAATGCTAATTAACCCCGTTAATTAGTTGAGCCACTAACAAGTGGGTCCACTAGTCAGGATGACCTGGCTGACCCCGTTGGCTTGCTAACGCAGTGGTGACACGAGGTTGTTGTCATAACCGTTTTCTGGATTTAATATAAATCATAAATGATTTATTAATTTCAGAAAATTGCCTCAACTTCTAAGAATCATGTAAAATAAACTGTAACTCCAATGAAAATGATTTATATATGAAAAATTATCACAAAAATGAAGAATCTATTTATGGCATTTTCATGCATGTTTGAACATGTTAAAGTTGTTGTATATGACAGCTCGAATAAATGGCATTTGAAATGTCTTATATGGAGTTTGAATTTGAATCTTATGTTCAAACCAGCTCCATTTAAATTGTTACTAGCTGCATTAGCCAAAATCAAAACATATTGCCATGTCATGATCATGCATCATATTGTTGCATTGCATTGATTGTGTTCCTTATCTATTACCTGTGTTTGTTCCCTCTCGATAGACGTTTTCTTCAGAAGTGCCAGGCAAGCAAACCCCCTTTGAGTATTCTGATACAATCCCACTCTCTCACTCTTGCTCTCTTTTTCTGCATTAGGACAACAACGATTCAACTGTTACATGTTGCGGTAGTTGAACCCATTCCTCTACATGACCTCTCTTTACCACATCAATTAGTAAAAACCCACTAGCATGAGAAGGTGTTGGTTGAGCCATGGTGTGCCTACTCGTTCATGCTTGCTTGTTATGTCTTCTATTCTTAGAGTTGTGTTAGGTTTGATTCATTTAGGATGGATTGGAATCGTGGTGAACATGTCCTACTATTGAGAGCTAAGTGTGTGAACACGATTTGGTAAAGGTAGCAATGAGAGGACATGCAGGAGTACATGGTGGGCTGTCTCATTGAAACCGTCCTCAAGAACTAAGTTTGGTGTTTGTGATCCAAGACAGTTATTACCACACATTGTGTGGCACCCCAGCTCAGAAAAACCAGAACGCCCCGTATTCCAGCCCAGAGATCAAGGAGAAGTCTTCTGGATTACGGCACTGCTTAGCATAGAACAAACCAACACTTTATTACAAGTTATATTGGATACAAGGGGATTTCAACGGCACGGCGACACTACGCCGACCACGGTTGCTCTATGTAAACAGCAGAATAACTCAACGCAGCAGAATGACTACTGGCAGCAGAACAACGGCGGCGGTGATGAACTCCACTCCGCAGGGACTCTGGCTAGAATGCTTATCCTAGCGCGCAAACAAGGGATCCACGGCAAACAAGCAATCATATCCGGCATAACCTGCAAACTGGCATGACACGCCAGGTCAGTACATTGAATGTACTTGCAAGCTCACAACAACCAAAGCAATCAAGACAAACAAGAGCATGGCAATTACAAGTTAACCAGGTTTAACATGATAATATTAGATAAATCATAGCATGAACAAGATGATACAGCTAGAACAATATGAGCATGGCATGAACATATGAACATGATAATACTAGCATGCAACATGATGAAACTATCATGCACCAACTTACTCTGTTCGGGTTACATTGTAACCATCACCTACACAAACTTACCATCACGGACATCACACGATCATCTCAGGATCCAATCAAGCTTGGTATTAACCATACCGTAGTAATCATTTATGACCACAAGGAGCTTGACCTTTACCCTTGACTCTCACATAATACCAAAAAATCCACAACTCGGTATCCACGATACCACAGTGATTCTCTCGTGATCACAATAAAGATCAACCAACTTCTTTCATCATCGAACCAGGGTTGTTATTAAGAAAATTATTATTATTATTATTACTGTTGACCCATAGTGTGACCAACTACGAACTGGGCCCATATCCGCGGGCGCGGCTATCGATAGATTTAACACACACACACACACACTGCAGAGGTTAGCACACTATACCCACACCACGGAACCCTGGCCTCGCACTCCCATTCGGGTGGACCAAAGCGTTCCGACAAAACCGTCCTACTGCCATGACACCCTCCCGGTCACTCCAACCAACACCCCTTTGGGCTAAGTCCTGGGTGGCCCCGTGCCTACCAATGGCACCAACGGCCACCGTCGTGGCAAAACGGTCCCAAACGGGGACAAGGATCCATACTCAACAACTGGCACATAAGGCTTATGCCGTCCTACCTGATCAGGGTAGCGCCCGCGCATAACCTTCCCTCGCGGGAGGCACTGGGGAGAGGCATGACAATAGACCCAGTTAGGACCCCCCCCATAGGGTAAGCATGGTTGCACTTGTCAGATCAATATGGTGGCACCATGACTCAGCCAACAGTTGTTCAAGTTCAATTTAATCCGGTTAAACTTGAATGCAATATGCTGAGCCATGATAAAAATAACAGGATGCAACTACAATGCATGAACATGATATCAAACATAAGCATGGAGGTGCAACATAATCAACGAGCATAACAACAACATTTAATCATTTATCCAGATGAGCATGGCATACTGACGAGCATGAATAACACAACTAGAACACTACTCGTAGCATAACATGACCACAAGCATCAACAATAAATACCATGCAATAACATAACGATAAACTACCATGCAAGCATTTAACCAACTCGATGCAAAGAAACATGCATAATGGCGATACTCGGAACAGACGATAGTCATGCACCGAGGACCATCCCAACATGGACTACTACCAAGCATTGCCAATATTAAAGTAATACTAGCATGAAGAACATAATAACAGAGTGCAAGAAAACAAAGCAAGACGGTAAACACCGATCCATAAGCATAACCGAAATACCGACAACAGTAGCAAAAACAATCAAAAAGTTATTAAAGATTCAAGTTGGAAACTAATGCTTCTGCATGGCTATGATGCAAACGGTGGTTGTGGCTTCCCTGGGGTGAAGAAGGATCCAGGAAGAAGTGCGGAAAGAATCGCCGGAAAGGATACTCTCTCGGAGGGGGATGATTTGGGGCAAGGGCAAAATGGTCATTTCCAGTATGTCAAAACATCGTGAAAATGATACCAAAAGTTCGGGCTCGACAAGATGAAGAAGTGGGCATTGGATTCACCTCAATGGAGTTACGGTTGCGGAGATATGAGGTGTTGAATATCAGGGACTTTTCTGTAAAAATAATATTCACAGTCGGGTCCCTGAGTGGATAAGACAAATGCGCAAACTTAGAAATACGCTTTCTGACGAAGAAAACATATTCTGGGCTGAAACAGAGA
Organism: Triticum urartu; assembly: GCF_003073215.2. Lineage (NCBI taxonomy): Eukaryota > Viridiplantae > Streptophyta > Magnoliopsida > Poales > Poaceae > Triticum > Triticum urartu. The sequence continues at coordinate 354,444,712 of NC_053023.1, forward strand.
GGAATACGCTTTCAGTATAACGAAAACGTAATTGGAGCTGAAGCAGAGAGAAAATACGCTTTCGATATGGTGAAAGCGTATTTCGTGAAATGCGCGGCCACTTATCCACGTGGACCGGGCGGATCAACGCGCTGGGTGGCTGGCAAGTCGGGTCTGCAGGGCATGGGTCCCACCTGGCCAGGGCCTTCTTCCCCATCCCGCGCTCGCCTAACGGAGCAGAGCAGGGGCTCGTCGCCGGCAAGGCTCCGGGCGGCCCCGGCCACCTCCAGTGGAGCTCGGACCACCGGAGTGACCGCGAGGATGAGGCGCATCCATCCCACCCACATACGGACTCCAATGACGACGGGAGGGAAGACGAGCTTGAGCATGGCGGACGGCGGCGGCAGGTGGGTTTGGGCGCGGCACCACGACAGCTCCGGAGAGGAAACTAGGAGCTGGTGATTGTTGCGGTGGTGTAGGGAGTCCTCTGCAGGAGGCAGAAGGGAGAGGGAGGGCTCGGCTTGGTCCGATTTAGGAGGAGCAGGCTGGCGGCCATGGCGACCATAGGAGGAGCAGAGAGCTCTTGGAGGCGAACGAAGGGCTCGGAGAGACTTCTGGGAGGACAAGGAGGAGCTTGGAGTGCTCGGGAGGCCACGTGGTGAGCTACTTATAGGCGGGGCGAGGCGGTTGGGCTCGTGTGTCACCGCGGACGCGTGGCCGGCGCTGCGAACGCGTGTGCTCATGCATGGGCTCGAAGGTAGGCGACGAAGGAGGGAACGGACAAGCCGCGGTGGTCACGGAGACGAGCGGAGCTCGGGGACAAGAGAGGGAAGCCGCCGCAGCGCGAACAGAGCCGGTCGGCTACAGTTTTCCCATGGGCGCACGGCGACGAGCACTAGCGAGGAGGCTTCAGGAGGGGGAGAGTGGTCCAGGGGGATGGCGACGACGCGGGAAACACGCTAGACATGCACGGCCGAGCGAACGCGACGACCACAAGTCGTGCCCAAGAAAAACGACGCTCTGTTCGCGACCAATGCTGCCAGAGCGCATGCAAACGACGCGGTTACCACTGTGCCCAGCAAGGAGGGGACGCAAGAGACTGCCGCGAGTTGTCTAATGACTAGTCCCTGCATAATAGAGGCCGAGGGAGTTGATGGATCGACAAAAGGAGCCAAGGAGATGAATGAGGGATCGTCTGAAGTTTGTTGTATCAGTTTTGGATGAGCACTGGTGATCAACAGGGACTTGATTGGGTCAAATGGTGTTGTCTGGGACGAGTAGGATAGGAAGGACTACGATCCTGTGAATTTTGGATGGAAATGGACCACTAATTAATATAGTTGCTTTACAACTAAGTAATCTGGTCCAGAATGAAGATCATGATGATGCTCTCAAATGGCGATGCCACTTGAGCTGAAATTTGGCAAGACATGGTGATATGGGCATATGAGAGTGTTGTCAAACTTTTATGCCATTTGGCCAAACCAAAATGGTACTTCCTTCATACAGCACCTCTTTGGACAGAATTTTAGAAAAAATCCTAAAGGAAAATGGCTAAACAAAATATGACCAAATTTGGTGGATATAGGTTAAATGGGTAGGAGAAGTCCTAGGAAAATTTTCAGACATAATGGAGCAAGGAAAAATATACTTGCTTCATTAACTGAAAATTTGGACAGAACCAAAGAATTGATGCTCAGGACACATAGATGCATTGCATGAGATTAAATCTTGTGGAGAGCTTTTATTTGATGATATGAAAGACCATGCAAATATTCAACTCAATTCGATTAACCTAGCTAGTACTTCCTTCACAACCAATTCCCTCAGACAAGAACATTAAAAAATTGCTCAGGAATATTTACTAGGCAAATTAAGTTCAAATTTGTCATGAGGCAATTATTTTGACATGCAAAGGTGTCCAAGAAGTTTGAGGTCAATTGGGAAAAGGAAAATAGCACTTGCTTCACAATGTGCCATTTAGGACAGAATAGGAAATGAATTATTTGAGGGTGATGGGAAACATGGCCAATGAAATATTTTTCCACATTTGAGGAATATATGACCCAAAAAATTTATGAGAATTATTTGGGATTTTTAGGAGTGATGGAAATATAGGTTGCTTCACAACCTAGGGTAACAGGGTCATTCCTTTAATAGAAAAGGAATATTCTCAATAAAAAGAATATTGGGATTTGGGCTAGGATGAAAATGGAAAGGTCTAGGGAAGCATTTGAGGTTGAAAAGCCACTCTAGAAGCAAAGAAGAGGTCATCTTCTTCTGTTTCCAGACCACAAAGCCACGGAAAAAGAAAACTCAAGCAAAAACCTGAAAAAATCAAAAAGAAAAAGAAAGGGCCAAAAATAAGGTTGTGACACATTGGGCCCTGAAATATGACCCCGCTCGACTTATTAATCGCCATGTCCTCTGTCCAGGATATGTGTTGGAGGACATGCGTAGTGCTAACCCTAGGGGTGTGCTATGATGCAATATAGACACTCGGTCACGGTGTACGGAGGCACCCGTTTGGTGGTCTTGGGAACCTTGCACACATTGTTTGAGGCCGTAGTGGAATCCTTGGCTGGACTTCCTTACCGACCGAATTCAAATAGGCGATAAACCTAGACTAGAGACTTGTGTGGTTAGTTAGGTCGTGGTCTACACCCAAATCGACTTTCGCTTGAAGTCTGCCGAGCACATGTCATGTGCAGACGCTAAGTGGTGGAAACATGTGTGAAGAAGTACATCCCTGCAGGGTTATCAATGATCTATTCGAATAGTCGCGTCTGCGGATATGGACTACTTGGAAAGCTTATATGGTTCATAGATAACTGGAAGTGGATATTCTAAAATGCGCAAGATAAGCATGAGTGCTATGGATGGCCTTCTCATAGGGAGACAGGAGTAGATCCATAGTGGTGTATTCATATGTTGGCTTGCTGCAGCTAAACTCCACCACCCTTTGTTGATACTGGTGCATATGTGGATAGTTCTGGTGTAAGTCTTTCTGAGTACAATTGTACTCACGTTTGCTTGATTTATGTTTTTGTAGAGAAGACTTTCATCTCACTAGTTGTTCCATGTGGGCTTCAATGATTAGCTTGGGAATCCCAAACAAAGGCATGGTTCCTATGGAGGGTCTTGTAGATAGTCAGGCTTGTCAGCATTTTTCTTTTGTAGTTGTCTGTACTCAAATAGGTTCTTGTAGGGTTCCGGCCAAGGTAAGGTTGTAGCCATGGGAATGATATGATGTGTTACATGCTAGATCAGTGTGACTTAGGATCGGGGTCCTGAGATTCGTCCAAGTAGGAGGTGGCAAATGGACATGGGAAACACATCACACTCCAATGTGTCTTCGTATGCTCCAATCTTGAAGGAGACTTGAATGGTGTCCTCCACTTGAATGGTTCTGGAGGCGCTAAGACATTGGACCTTGTAGGGATGAGGATGCTTCATCTTGACCAATTGTAGCTTAGAACATAGATCTTCACTTGCCAAATTGTGGCAACTTCCTCCATCGATGATGACCTTCACGGAACATCCATTGAAGCCCGCTTTAGTGTGGAAGATGTGGCAGCGTTGGTATTTGTCTTGTTGGTGTTGATGTGTCAAGACCTTGGAGACAACGAGAGCGGGGCTCGAATCATTGTCAAAAAACACTTGGTCATATTCGTCTTCATTCACTCTCCGGTGCATGGCCACATGCTCAACGGCTTCCATTTCTTCCTCACTCATCAAGTCATAGATGTCGTCATCGTTGGCTATCATGGTGCGCTGAGTGGGGCACTCGAATATCTTGTCGCCTCGGCCTTGACATGTGAAGCATTTGATGGAACTCGCCTTGACTATCTCATCCATTGGAGTAGATGATGATGAAGCTCTCGGCTTGAAGTTGCTTGTAGTAGGAGGACGGCTTGAAGATGTCGAAGTTTTCTTGTAACTTGACTTATCGTCGTTACTTGATGTAGATTTCATCAGGGTAGAAGGCGTCATAGTCATTGAAGCTTGATTGTATGAACCATAGGTCTTGGAAGAGTACTTGGCATACTTGTAGTCCTCTTGCACTTGTTGCTCTCTCTTGGTAGCTTGGTGTACTAGCTCGAGGACATTCAAATATAGTTGGAAATCCGCAATCTTCTTGATGGGATGGTTGAGTCCATTCAAGAATTGTGCCATGGTTTGCTCCTCATCTTTTGTGACATTGGCCGAATCATGGCAATCTCCATTTCTTTGTAATACTCTTCAATAGACTTGGTGCCTTGATTGAGGAGTTGCAACTTCTTGAAGAGATCTCGACTATAATATGTTGGCACAAAGCACTCTCGCATGGCATCCTTCATTTGGTTCCATGTTGTGATGTGTAGGTCACCTTTTGCATCTCGTCGCTCAATGACTTGCTCCCACCAAATGAGTACATTGTCTTGGAACTCAAGTGATGCCATGGCAATCTTCTTTTCTTCTTCATAGTTGTATAAGCGAAACATCTTGTTGACCTTCAATGCCCAAGAAAGGTAGTCTTCGGGATCGTTGCTTTCGGAGAACTTAGGCATGGTGAACTTCAGCTTGTTGTAGCATTGATCTTCATTATGTTGTTGGCGATGGTGGTGATGCTCTTGCCGTGGACGGTCTTGAACCACTTGCTCCTCATGCTCCTCTTGATTGTTTTGTCATTGATGTTGTCTTGCATGGTTGTCACGGGAAACCACGGCCACCTATGGGACCAAAAGGCCCTGTGTTGGTTCGGCAGGGGGACGTCGCGCTGCACAAAGAGCAGACGAGCGTGGGGCAGCACGAGAGAGATCATGCAGGCAATTTTACCCAGGTTCGGGCCGTCGCGAGGCGTAAAACCCTACTCCTGCTTTGGTGGATTGATGGTGGAAAGGTGGTGCTGGAGCATCGTGTTGGGTTCTACGGTAGGGTGTGTCGACGGTAAATTAAAATTTTCCTACACGCAGAACAACCCAGAACATGCTATGGGAGATGGATCATGGTTCGTTACCACTAGACGCGCAGTGCCGTGCAGCGGAAGAAGAGTTGGTGCTACGCGTCCGCGTGGATCGTCTCCTCCTTGCCCGATATGCCTCGAACAGCCGGTCGCCAGATCCCTCGTACAAGTTCGTCGGAGCGGCACAAGTGCGCCGCCTCTAACGGTATCCGCGTGTGCAGGAGGAACGTCGTGTGGCGGACTGCTAGGTCAGATCACACAACCGACGGCGAGTGGAGGTGTCTATTCTCAACACATGCAAACCCTAGTGATAGCGCCGAAGCGATCAACCGCATGAGTGTGCCGCACCCAACTTTATATAGGCATCCGTCGCGGCCTCAGCACTTGGGCCTCGCACGGACCCTAAAGCCCATAAGTCTACTCTGCCACAATCCGAATACAGCTCGGATCACATCCGACTAGTGTCCCCGGATCCGACCTCGTAGGTTCCTTCCCTTAAGCGCACGACCACTTAGGTTCAAGCCGGCTTGGTTGCAGTTCGGATCACCTCTGAACTGCACGGTTGGTAGCGGCCCCTAGCAAGGCATGCCGAACACCAAGAAGACTATGAAGCTGGTTAGGCGAACATGTACATCATACTTCCATTCCTTTTGACACACAATATATGTTGTCGGGCTCAAGGCGAGTCTGTCATCCTTGTGCTAGCCCGACCTCTTTCTCTTTCCAGTGATGCTGACCACAAACCAGATTATCTCATAATCCTTGTCGCATGGCCATGCATACACTGGTCGGATCACGCGAGGGGCCGAGAGTATATCTCTCCTGATCGGAGGGGAAAATCCCATCTTGCTCGAACATGTCTCGCAATGGGTCTGGACAAGCCCGAAACCTACCTTTGTAACTACCCAGTCACAGAGTAGCGTTTGGTTGGCCCAAAGAAAGTCTGTCACCGTCCCGAGTACATGCGCCAACTCAGTGATGAAGATATGTACCTAGGGTAGGGGCATGGACCTGTCCTAAGTACCCTACCCAAGGACATCCCTAGAAGAAGTCACCTTTCAATCGACTTGGAGGTATCCCACTCGACGGATTCAAGACACTCGACCGCGAAGCAATCACTCGACCAAGATCCAACCACTCGACTGCCAGGAGATCTAAAGTCACCCTGCACACAAACGGTCGGTCATTAAGTAGCTTTTATGGTCATCATAGCACTTTATTAGGGGTGTTACCAGTAACCCCCAGTCTTAATGTACTTTAAACCCTGCATTACTGAGGGCTGGAGGGGCCTGGCGAACTCTATATAAGCCACCCCCTCCTCAGTATCAAGGGTTCGCACCCCTGTTATTCATACACACATAATTCAGTCGACCGCCTCCGGGCACCGAGACGTAGGGCTGTTACTTCCTCTGAGAAGGGCCTGAACTCGTAATCCTCATGTGCTTACAACTCCTCCATAGCTAAGATCTAGCCTCTCCATACACCCCCCCCCTACATCACTGTCAGAGTTAGAACCACGACAGTTGGCGCCCACCTTGGGGCGAGGAGTCTTAGCGCCTAGTTGGAGAAGTTGCGATTTTTTCCGATCTCTTTGATCATGGTTTCGGGCGGAGCTTTGGTGGAGGTCCGCGAGATCCGTCTCGGCGCGCTCACGTTCATCGCCGACGACTGCACTTGGCTTCAGGAGGCTCCACTCGACGTCAATGCGCTCCCCGTCCTTGGGGCGACGCACTTTCGCGCATGCGTCCGTGGTGTCCTCCTGCGGCAGCCGTCGACCCAGTATCGGTCGGCTCGTGTGGCATCTCCCCACCCTGTTTCTCGTCGGCGCAAGCGCTCCGGTCAGTCGAGGCTTCAGAGGTGGGTGAGGCATGCGGTGGCCCGCTAGTCGGCCACCCCACAAGTCGCGGCAATCGAGCCCGACGAATCCCTCTACGGCCTGTTCGACCAGTCGACTGGCTCCGCAGAGACTGCATCCGAATGAGACAGCAGTGACCCAGTTGCAGAGGTTCTGGTGATCGATGGGCCACGCAGTCCTCCCGGTTTCCCCCGTGCTGACGGAGGCGCGGATGGGGGCGACCCGTCGCGTCCTCATGAGGAGTATCTCCCCGAGCCTCTCACGTCATTGAAGCGGCAGGAGCTTCACCACCGGAACATGGATGCACTCCACACTCCTATCGTTGGAGAAACCCCCGAGGCCCGAGCCTTGGAGGACGCGCGCTTGGCTAACTTGGCCGAGCGCACTCGACTGGAGAATCTCCAGCGAATACTCGACGAGCGAGCGCGTCAACAGGCTCCAGAATCCAGTCGACGTCAACTCTTTCCGCCCCCGCAGGTACATCGTACTCCGATTCAGAATTTGGCGGTTGCGGCCTGTATAGCAGAGTCGATTCAGCCCTCCTAGTCAGAGTTTGGCAGAGGCTTGTTGCAAATCAGAGCGTTGCTCCGGGCAGCGGGAGACCAGAATTCCACTGTTTCTCAGTCGCGGAACAGGATCCACAGTCGATCCGTTGCAGCGGATGCAGTCCAGTCGGCTCACAGCCCAAGATCGCCTCCGAGGCGTGAGGGACGTGGAGACCGGCGTGATCAGTATAGAAGGAATGAGCAGTATGATCACCGATTCGATCGTGATGATCGACGTCGAGTGCCAACCCCTCCCCCGAGGAGTGGATCATATGTGCCTCGACAGCAGGATGACAGACGCCCTCATAGTGTTGGGCGGAGAATTCCAGTCGACCCCAGGGAACCAGGCTTTGATGCGAGATCCATTCTCGTTCAAGGTTTGGTCGACAGGAATAGAGCTCACCGAGAAGGCCATGGCAGAGATGCGCCTACCAGTAGCAGAGTACATGTTTCAGGGCCGGAGTGTTTCAGTCGAGCCATCAGAGCCGCTGTAATTCCTCCCAACTTCAGGTTGGCGACTGGAGTTAGTAAGTTCACCGGTGAGTCCAAGCCCGATACTTGGCTCGAAGATTACCGAGTGGCTGTCCAGATTGGCGGTGGGAATGATGAGGTAGCCATGAAGCACCTGCCTCTCATGTTAGAAGGCTCGGCCAGAGCGTGGCTGAATCAGTTAGCACCCAGCAGCATTTACACTTGGGAGGATCTCTCCCGAGTGTTTATCACCACATTTGAAGGAACATGCAAGCGACCTGCAGGCCTTACGGAATTGCGGTCTTGCATGTAGAAACCGAATGAAACTCTGAGGGATTACATCCAGAGGTGGATCACATTGCATCACACAGTTGAAAATGTACCAGATCATCAAGCAGTTTGTGCCTTTAAACAAGGCGTTATGTACAGAGAATTGAATGTGAAGTTCGGTCGAACCAGAGAGATGTCTCTGAATCAGATGATGGAGATTGCCACCAAATACGCTAATGGTGAAGATGAGGATCGACTCCGGAGTGGAAAGCATAAAGCAGTCGCCCAGGAAACCGGAGGAAATTCCAGTCGGAAACAGAAGCAGAAAGCCGAGCCAGCCGCTCCTGGGGAGGCCCTGGCCGTAACCCAGGGAAAATTGAAGGGAAAACCCAAAGGACCTTGGAACACCAAGAAAGTTAAAGACCAAGATGGAAATGATGTTTTGGATCTACCATGTCACATACACACCAAGAAAGATGAAGAGGGTAAACTCATTTACCCAAAGCATACCACTTGACAGTGTCGGCTTCTGATCCAGCAGTTTCAGGGCAAGCAGTCCAAAGATAAGGAAAAGGAGTCGGACAAAGTTGAGGGCAAGGAAGATAGTGACGATGGGTACCCCCAGGTCAATTCCACCCTGATGATTTTTGTTGATGTTGAGAGCAAAAGTCGACTAAAGGTTATTAACCGTGAGGTAAATATGGTTGCTCCGGCAACACCCAATTATCTGAAGTGGTCCCAGACTACCATCACATTCGACCAGTATGATCACCCTACGCACATTGCCACCCCTGGGAGGCAAGCTCTGGTGGTCGACCCAGTTGTCGAAGGCACTCGACTGACCAAAGTCCTGATGGATGGAGGCAGCGGTTTGAACATACTGTATGCAGAAACATTGAAAGGGATGGGCATTCCGATGTCCAAGCTCAGTACCAGTAACATGAGTTTCCATGGAGTCATTCCTGGGAAGAAAGCCGAGTCACTCGGCCAAATTGCTCTTGATGTGGTTTTCAGTAATTCCAAGAATTACCGCAAGGAAAAGTTGACATTCGAAGTTGTGGATTTCCAAAGTGCTTATCATGCTATTTTGGGCAGGCCAGCTTATGCACGCTTCATGGCTCGACCATGTTATATGTATCTCAAATTGAAGATGCCTGGTCCCAAAGGTGTGATCACTGTTACAGGCAATCGGAAGAAAGCAGAAGAGTGTTTTTAGAAAGGCTCAAAGATTGCTGATGCTCAGATGGCAGTGGTCGAGCTGCAAGAGTATCAGAAGACTGCAGATCCGAGTGAGTTGCTACGAGCTAAGAAGCCTGCTTCAGAATCATCTTTTCAGTCGTCCGGTGAAACGAAGGCAGTTCACATTCACCCGACCGATCCAAATGCTGCTCCGACTCACATCTCAACGACGCTCGACTCCAAATAGGAAGAAGCGCTCATCCAGTTCCTCCGTGAGAACTGGGACATCTTCGCATGGAAGCCTGCTGACATGCCTGGAGTTCCCAGGGGGCTGGCTGAGCACCGTCTACGAGTCGACCCAAAATTTAAACCTGTGAAAGAACATCTTCGACGGTCCGTCGTCTAGAAGAGGAAGGCCATTGGCGAGGAGGTGGCTCGGCTCTTAGCAGCGGAGTTCATCCGAGAAATTTACCACTCCGAGTGGCTCGCCAATGTTGTCATGGTCCCCAAGAAGGACAAGTCACTTTGCATGTGCATTGATTTCAAGCATATCAATCGGGCCTGCCCGAAAGATCATTTTCCTCTCCCCCGCATCGACCAGATAGTCGACTCGACTGCGGGATGTGAGCGTTTGTCTTTTCTAGATGCCTATTCCGAGTACCATCAGATCCGTCTGTACGGGCCCGACGAGATCAAAACAGCTTTCATCACTCCATTCGGGTTCTTCTGTTATGTCACCATGCCGTTCGGCCTCAAGAATGCCGGAGCCACGTTCATGAGGATGATTCAGAAGTGTTTGCTCACTCAAATCAGTCGGAATGTGGAGGCATACATGGATGATATTGTGGTTAAGTCACGGAAGGGTTCCGACCTGCTGACTGACCTTGCTGAAACCTTTGCCAACCTCAGGAGGTATGATATCAATCTCAATCCGTCAAAGTGCACATTCGGAGTTCCAGGTGGGAAGTTACTCGGTTTTCTCGTTTCCAAACAGGGAATCGACGCCAATCCTGAAAAAATTGGTACTATACTCCGGATGAAACGTCATGTGCGTGTGCATGATGTCCAGAAGCTTACAGGATGCTTGGCCGCTTTAAGTCAATTCATCTCTCGCCTCGGTGAAAAGGCATTGCCTCTTTACCGACTGATGAAGAAGTCCGACAAGTTCGAGTGGACTCCCGAAGCTGATGCAGCATTTACAGAGCTCAAAGCTCTGCTCTCCACCCAGCCGGTGCTTGCTGCCCCAATCAGCAAGGAGCCTTTGTTGCTTTACATTGCAGCCACAGGACAAGTTGTCAGTACAGTACTTACGGTCGAGCGGGAAGAAGAGGGAAAGGCCTTCAAAGTTCAGTGCCCAGTATATTATGTTTCTGAAGTTTTGACTCCTTAAAAGCAAAGATATCCTCATTACCAGAAGCTTGTATATGGGATTTATATGACCACGAAGAAGGTTGCACATTACTTCTCTGATCATTCCATTACAGTCGTCAGCGACGCTCCACTATCAGAGATTTTGCACAACAGAGATGCAACTGGTCGAGTGGCCAAATGGGCAATTGAACTTCTTCCCCTAGATATCAAGTTTGAGGCAAAGAAAGCTATCAAGTCCCAAGCAATTGCAGATTTCGTCACCGAGTGGATCGAACAGCAACTTCCGACTCAAGTTCACTTGGAGCACTGGACCATGTTCTTCGATGGATCTAAGATGCTGAATGGTTCCGGTGCTAGGGTAGTATTGGTTTCCCCCCGAGGAGATAAGCTCAGATATGTTCTCCAGATTCACTTCGATTCCTCCAATAACGAAGCAGAATATGAAGCACTTTTGTATGGGTTGCGCATGGCAATTTCACTCGGTGTCCGTCGCCTCATGGTCTATGGCGACTCAGATTTGGTGGTTAATCAGGTGATGAAGGAGTGGGACGTCAGAAGTCCAGCTATGACTGGTTATTGCAATGCAGTGAGAAAGTTAGAGAAGAATTTCGAGGGGTTAGAGCTTCATCACATCCCCTGACTGAAAAATCAAGCAGCAGATGATTTGGCAAAGATAGGCTCCAAGAGAGAAGCCATCCCCAGCAGTGTGTTTTTGGAACACATCCACTCGCCATCAGTCCAAGAAGATCCTTTTACAGATGAAGCCCCATAGCCAAAGAGTGCCACAGATCCGACTGAAGTTGAAATTCCGGCAGTGGTCGACCTAATCATGGAAGTTTTGGCAATCACCCCCGACTGGACGATACCGTACATCGCGTATATCCTGAGAAAGGAACTCTCGGAGGACGAAGAAGAGGCTCGACAGATCGTCCGTCGATCCAAGGCCTTTACAGTCATAAAGGGACAGTTGTATAGAGAAAGCGCAACTAGAGTCGGTCAGAAGTGTATAACACCAGAAGAAGGTCAAATAATCCTTGATGATATCCACTCGGGGACCTGTGGTCATCATGCGTCCTCTCGGACCATTGTGGCTAAAGCATACCGAGCGGGATTTTACTGGCCAAGAGCGAATGAAATGGCAAAAGAGATAGTCGACAAGTGTGAAGGGAACCCGTTCTACTCCAACATGTCGCACAAGCCTGCATCAGCCCTGAAGACCATTCCACTCGTCTGGCCCTTCGCTGTTTGGGGACTGGACATGGTTGGCCCATTGAGAACAGGCAGGAGCGGTTTCACACATGTGCTTGTGGCAGTAGACAAGTTTACCAAATGGATTGAAGCTAAGCCTATCAAGAATCTTGATGCTTGCACTTCTATCAGTTTCGTCAGGGAGTTAACATTCAGATATGGAGTCCCGCATAGCATCATCACCGACAATGGGTCAAACTTTGATTCAGACAAGTTCAGAGCTTTTTGCGCCTCTCAAGGCACACGATTCGACTACGCATCGGTCGCCCACCCCCAGTCGACTGGACAAGCAGAAAGGGCAAATGGTCTGATTCTCAAAGGACTAAAGCCTCGGCTGATGCGTGATCTCAAGCACGTAGCACGCGCTTGGGTCGATGAGCTTCCGTCAGTTCTGTGGGGATTGAGGACCATCCCGAATCGGTCGACTGGAAGAACTCCGTTCTTTCTGGTTTACGGAGCGGAAGCAGTCCTGCCGAGTGATCTACTTCACAATGCACCCCGAGTCGAGCTTTATACCGAAGATGAAGCAGAACAAGCCCGGCAAGACGCAGCCGACCTCCTGGAAGAAGAAAGAGAAATGGCTATGATCCGATTGACCATTTATCAGCAAGACTTGCGTCGATTCCATGCCAGAAATGTGAAGAGTCGAGCCTTCCAAGAAGGAGATTTGGTCCTTCGAGTGGACCAACAGAAACCACACAAGCTCGCTCCTACTTGGGAAGGTCCCTTCATCGTCACCAGAGTCCTCCACAATGGAGCATATCACCTTTCCAATGTCGATCGCCAGATCGATGAGCCACGAGCTTGGAATGCGGAACTGCTCCGCCCCTTTTACACTTGAATTCGCCCTATAGTGAGTCGTATTACAATTCACTGGCCGTCGTTTTACAACGTCGTGACTGGGAAAACCCTGGCGTTACCCAACTTAATCGCCTTGCAGCACATCCCCCTTTCGCCAGCTGGCGTATCCGTTTCGCCTAAGTTTGTAAAAAAAAATCCTACCGAGTGGTGAGCCAGACTCCCACTCGGAGGCTTAGCTGCAGCCCAGTGCTCGCCTAAGTGTTTAAAAATTTTACCGAGTGGTGAGCCAGGCTCCCACTCGGAGGCTTAGCTGCAGCCCAGTGCTCGCCTAAGTGTTTAAAAATCCTACCGAGTGGTGAGCCAGACTCCCACTCGGAGGCTTAGCTGCAGCCCAGTGCTCACCTAAGTATTTAAAAATCCTACCGAGTGGTGAGCCAGACTCCCACTCGGAGGCTTAGCTGCAGCCCAGTGCTCGTCTAAGTGTTTAAAAACCCTACCGAGTGGAGAGCAAACCTCCCACACGGAGGCTTAGCTGCAGCCCAGTGCTTGCCTAAGTATTTAAAAATCCTACCGAGTGGTGAGCCAGACTCCCACTCGGAGGCTTAGCTGCAGCCCAGTGCTCGCCTAAGTGTTTAAAAATCCTACCGAGTGGTGAGCCAGGCTCCCACTCGGAGGCTTAGCTGCAGCCCAGTGCTCGCCTAAGTGTTTAAAAATCCTACCGAGTGAAGAGCAAACCTCCCACTCGGAGGCTTAGCTGCAGCCCAGTGCTTGCCTAAGTATTTAAAAATCCTACCGAGTGGTGAGCCAGACTCCCACTCGGAGGCTTAGCTGCAGCCCAGTGCTCGCCTAAGTGTTTAAAAATCCTACCGAGTGGTGAGCCAGGCTCCCACTCGGAGGCTTAGCTGCAGCCCAGTGCTCGCCTAAGTGTTTAAAAATCCTACCGAGTGAAGAGCAAACCTCCCACTCGGAGGCTTAGCTCCAGCCCAGTGCTCGCCTAAGTGTTTAAAAATCCTACCGAGTGGTGAGCCAGACTCCCACTCGGAGGCTTAGCTGCAGCCCAGTGCTCGCCTAAGTGTTTAAAAATCCTACCGAGTGGTGAGCCAGGCTCCCACTCGGAGGCTTAGCTGCAGCCCAGTGCTCGCCTAAGTGTTTAAAAATCCTACCGAGTGAAGAGCAAACCTCCCACTCGGAGGCTTAGCTCCAGCCCAGTGCTCGCCTAAGTGTTTAAAAATCCTACCGAGTGGTGAGCCAGACTCCCACTCGGAGGCTTAGCTGCAGCCCAGTGCTCGCCTAAGTGTTTAAAAATCCTACCGAGTGGAGAGCAAACCTCCCACTCGGGGGCTTAGCTGCAGTCCAGTACTCGCCTAAGTTTGAAAAAATCCTACCGAGTGGAGAGCAGACCTCCCACTCGGGGGCTTAGCTGCAGTCCAGTACTCGCCTAAGTTTGAAAAAATCCTATCGAGTGGAGAGCAGACCTCCCACTTGGGGACTTAGCTGCAGTCCAGTACTCGCCTAAGTTTTTAAAATCCTACCGAGTGGAGAGCAGACCTTCCACTCGGGGGCTTAGCTGCAGCCCAGTGCTCGCCTAAGTACGGAACACATCCCAATCCGCAAGGACGACGAGGTGCAAATCGACTGCTACCTTCTCCTTCGGAGATGCACCACAAATACAAAGTTATTTCGAGAGAAGAACAAGTTCCACTCGACAGATAATTCATGAAGATATTCAACGATAAATCAAGTTCAGATAAGATTCAAAGGTCCTAGACCGCAGATCAAAGTACTCGAGCCTCCAGCTCGATAGAGTTTAACGGTTACAAAATCCACTCGGCATTCCGAGGCAAATTTAAAGTGAAGCATAAAAGTTTTTATTCCTCAGGCGGAGGACTGGAAGGGGCGACGAACTCGTCCAAGTCGATCCCGTCTGCAATGCGAGTGGCAGCAGCAATGAAAGTCTCCATGAAGTCTTGAAAGTTGCGCTTCCTGGTATTGGCAACTTGGATGGCGGCCAAATTTTCTTCTCGTGCCTCCTTGCAGTGGACGCGGACCAGAGACAGAGCGACGTCAGCGCCACATCTAGCAGAAGATTTCTTCCATTCCGCCACTCGACCTGGGACTTCATTCAATCGAGTCATCAGGGACTCGAGGTCATTCTGAAGCGTCGTCCTAGGCCAGAGCGACGTGTCGATCCGCGACATCGCAACCTTCAACCGTGCAAGATAGTCAACAACGCCGGCAACACGAGATTCCAGTCGGAGCACGTTCATAGCAGCCTCGTCCTTCACTGGAGAATTGATGGGGTCCAAGCCTGTCTCCACTCGACTGGTCTCCTCTTTGAAGTTCTGGCAAAATTCTGTAAACACAATTCAAGGATAAGTCAGTGGCTCTACGCAGGTTTGGTAACTGCAAGTCAGTCGGGCCGGACTAATTACCCTCGAGCATGACGAACAGCTTCTTGGCGAGTCCACCGAGATAAGCCTCCAGATCGTTCCTCTTCCCCGCCAGTTCACTTGCCTTGTCATTCAGAGCTATCTTGTCATTCTTCAGACGGCTGACCTCTTGATTAGCCGCGTCGAGAGCAATTTTCAGCCTGGAGTTTTCCTCTTCAAGAGTACCAACTGAAGCCAGTTTTTCTTCAGCAAGCTTCGTTTTGTTCAGGGCCTCCTTCTGCGCTTCGGCAAGGTCTTGATCCTTCTTCTTCAGAGCCTCCTCCATTTTGTCTGCAAAACAGCAAGTGAGATCAACATCGAGGACGGCCAGAAAGAAAGGACAGTCGACAAAAGCTCACCAGCCATACCTTTTGCTTCGTCCCTCGCCTTCTGCAAGTTCTCCTGAGCAAGCTTCAAGTCAAGGTTCAGCTGGATCTGTTTGTTCTCCAACTCAGTGCAGCGAGCCACAAGTTCGCAGGATTTTTGCAAAAAATCAGTCGACAAACATCCAAGATAAGTTGTTTCCGAGTAACCAAGAGACAATGATGGCGTTTCTAAGACTATAGCCGAATCAAAAACATTCGACAGTAGTCTCGGGGACTACACCCAGTGGGTGCACTCAGCGTGCCCCCACTGGTTCGACAAAAAAAAATCGACTACCCGCAGTCGACCGTGTACAGTTCCATTCGACATGGCCTGACCGAACCGAGTGAAGAAGTTCAACTAAAGCAACACAATATAAAGACTACAGTCGACTACCAGTAGTCCACCGTAGTCTCGGGGACTACACCCAGTGGGTGCAGTTAGCGTGCCCCCACTCGTCAAAAATATTAATAGACACACCCAGTGGGTGTTCAGATGTACAGATCTTCAGAAAAGAGATTCTTCAGATAGCATATCCTAACAGAACAAGCGGTGAATCGACTGACCTGGACGTTGCTCTGAAGAGCTGAACTCGCGTCATAAGCTGCTTGGCTGGCTTCCCGAACCACCTTCACTTGCTCCATCATGATCCCCTCCTGGCGTATAGCCTCTTTAGCGGCACCCACTTGGTCCTCAGGGACATGGTGTGTGGCAAAAAGCGAAGGCGGATTTGCAGTCGACCTTGAAGGCCGGACACTCGTCAGAGGTACATCGAAGGTCACAGAAGCCCAAGTGGTATCACCACCCTCCCGGACTACGGCCTCAGGCGCCGAAGTAGTTTGTGGGGTCTTGCCAGCTGGCGCCCTCCTGTTCCTTTGCGCCCTCAGCGGCACTTCGTCGTCATCATCAGGGAGGTCAATGACATGAGGAGGAGCTACAAGAAAAATCCAATCGACTGGAATTATAAGAAATCGTCAGTCGACTAAAAGCAGAGCATCAGTAATCGTACCGGGATTGGAGGTAACAGCGTCTTCCATCTCTTGATCATCGTCCTTGGCGGAGATCTCCGAGGTGGCAGCACTGCAAATTTCGAAAGTCAGTCAGCTTATTCAATGAGTCAACCAAGAGTCCGTCACGTTCAACAAAGGAAAACAAATTCTACTATTACCCAGAAATGGTGGGGACAGTCATCTTCATCTTGGGCAGAGCCTTGGGCGGCTTGGACGGCATCGCGCGTGGGTGCTTGGGAGCTTTTTCTGTCGGCGGTGGAGATGAGGTCCGAGGGCGCTTCGACGACTGCCCAACAGGGACAGTCGCCTTACCACGTTCCCGCACAGGGTCGTGTGTAATCTTGGATCGCCGTTCCGAGCGGGGAGGTTCGACTTCTTCCTCCTCCTCTTCACTGGAGTCGTCGTCATCCCCCTCTCCTTCGTCGTCAGATTCCCACTCTTCTCTCTCGTCTCCACTTTCGCCTCCGCTCGCCTCTCCTTCCTTGGCCTGCTCCTATGCTCCATTGGGTGTCGAGTACATCTCAGTAATGGCCTAGAGGACAGCAAACAAGACAAAAGTCAATCGACTGATCCAAAGAGAACAAATAAAGAAAGCAAGATCACTGTCGGAAACGCAAGGTCAGACCTTGTCCACTTCGTATGTTTGGTCGAGTGGAGGAATCCTCCTGGCTCCTCGGGGGTTGTCCTTGTTCCCTGTGATACTCGACAGCCACCCTTCCAACATCTCGTCAGTGACCTCCTCTGGGTGAATCCGAGTGGTGTCTTCGAGACCCGAGTACAGCCACATTGGGTGGTCATGAGCCTGAAGCGGTTGGATGCACCTCCGAAGGAAGACTTCCAACAAGTCCATGCCAGTCACACCCTCGCGGACAAGCTGAACCACTCGACCGACCAGCACCTTGACTTGCGCCTTTTCCTCCGGCGTCACTTTCAGAGAGGCAGGTTTTCATGCTCGATTCAGAGAAAAAGGGGGAAGCCCAGTCGACTGTCCAGGGGTCACCTGGTCTTTACAGTAAAACCAAGTCGACTACCACCCACGGACTGACTCGGGAAAAGTGATAGACGGAAAGGAACTTTTTTCCCTCATCTGGATCGCCAGGCCCCTGCACAGCTGGATCACCTACGTCCGTTCATCACTCGACTTGGCCTTCTTGACCGACTGAGAGCGGAAAGTGAAGATGTGCTTGAAGAGTCCCCAATGGGGGCGGCAACCCAAGAAGTTTTCACACAAGGAAACGAAAGCAGCAAGATACACAATAGAATTGGGAGTAAAGTGATGGAGCTGCACTCTGAAGAAGTTCAAGAAGCTCCGGAAAAAAGGATGAGGAGGTAGAGAGAATCCGCGATTGATATGGGTGGTGAGGAGGACGCACTCACCATCAAGAGGCTGGGGTTCGACTTCCTTCCCCAGGAGACGCGCAGATTCATGGGGATGAATCCCCCCTCGACCAGATCATCGAGATCATTCTGCCGAATCGCCGATGGCATCCAGTCACCCTGGATCCAATCCTTGGGCAGAGCAGTCCTCGAGGAAGATCCGCCCCGAGCGGACTTCTTCCCCTTCCCCTGCACCGCCGCCTTCTTCGCGCGCTCCAGAGCCGACGTCTTCTCCTTCACCATCGTCGCCGGCGAAGCTCGAACAGACCTACGGCACCAAGGTGAGAGCGGAGGTGCCGGAGGATCTTGTGAAGGAAGGGGGAAAAGTGAAGGCGCACTGTTCGGGGGTGCCGAGCCGGCAGCTTATAAGAGGTCGCTTCCGAGTGGCTGACTGGTATGCCCAGGCAATCCCGTCAAATCCCGCAATAGGCGCGCGCAAGATACGTGGAGAAAAAGGTGACGCGGGGATCGAGGAGCTTCCATCCTATCCCATCCGATTACTGCAGCCGCCCCCGTCCCGCACACTTCCCGAAATTCAAATCCCACAAAATCTGCGGGCCGCAGAACAACTCGTCAAACAGAAGATCCCTTTCACACCGTCACTCGGAACTTCACAAGTAAAGAAATTCACTCGACAAGAGGCCAAGAATGGATCAAGGCGACTGAAAGAAGTTGACGACGTCATCCGTGACAATTGATCCAAAACAAGACGTTCATATAACATGAAGAACAAGTCGGAAAGATCCCCAACTCCTTCCCCACTCGAACCTCGATCCATTCGGGGGCTAATGATGAAGCTATGTACCTAGGGTAGGGGCATGGACCTATCCTAAGTACCCTACACAAGGACATCCCTAGAAGAAGTCACCTTTCAATCGACTTGGAGGTATCCCACTCGACGGATTCAAGACACTCGACCGCGAAGCAATCACTCGATCAAGATCCAACCACTCGACTGCCAGGAGATCTAAAGTCACCCTGCATGCAAACGGTCGGTCATTAAGTAGCTTTTATGGTCATCATAGCACTTTATTAGGGGCGTTACCAGTAACCCCCAGTCTTAATGTACTTTAAACCCTGCATTACTGAGGGCTGGAGGGGCCTGGCAAACTCTATATAAGCCACCCCCCTCCTCAGTATCAAGGGTTCGCACCCCTGTTATTTATACACACATAATCTAGTCAACCGCCTCCGGGCACCGAGACGTAGGGCGGTTACTTCCTCCGAGAAGGGCCTGAACTCGTAATCCTCGTGTGCTTACAAATCCTCCATAGCTAAGATCTAGCCTCTCCATACCCCCCCCCTACATCACTGTCAGAGTTAGAACCACGACACTCAGGTCTTAGGACGTAGAACGTATGTTGTACTAGAGACTCACAGATGACATATCAATGCGTCTCATAGTTGGGTCTGTCCGACTCAGACCTTATCTCAACTCGGATCCGACTACGTCGAATCTGACCAGATCCTTCCGAGTCCATATTATCCGGTTAACATCCAATGCTCTATGGCTAGTGAGACCAAGCCATCGACCGTGTCATATGCTAGTCTAGTCGGTTGCGCATCCACACAGCCCTTTCGACCAGGTACCTTTTAGGACAGTCATCATACAATGCATATTCCCACAATCAAGTCACATACTTGCTGATACACATCATTGATAATGTCTAAGGACTATTGTCGATGTCAAAACCGGTGGATCTCGGGTAGGGGGTCCCGAATTGTGCATCTAAGGCGGATGGTAACAGGAGGCAGGGGACACGATGTTTACCCAGGTTTGGGCCCTCTTGATGGAGGTAATACCATACGTCCTGCTTGATTGTTCTTGATGATATGAGTAGTACAAGAGTTGATCTACCACGAGATCAAAGAGGCTAAACCCTAGAAGCTAGCCTATGGTATGATTGTATGTTGTCCTACGGACTAAAACCCTCCAGTTTATATAGCCACCGGAGGGGGCTAGGGTTACACAAGGTCGGTTACAAAGGAGGAGATATACATATCCGTATTGCCTAGCTTGCCTTCCATGCCAAGTAGAGTCCTATCCGGACACAAGACGAAGTCTTCAATCTTGTATCTCCATAGTCCAACAGTCCGGCCAAAGGATATAGTCCGGCTGTCCAGAGAGCCCCTAATCCAGGACTCCCTCAGTAGCCCTGAACCATGCTTCAATGGCGTTGAGTCTGGCGCGCGGCATTGTCTTCGGCATTGCAAGGCGGGTTCTTCTCCAAATCTTGAATGTCTGTTATGTAGTGTTTGGCCCCATAAATGTTGGACTTCTTGGCTTCTATGCTCAATAAGGGCTATCTTCCATGCGTCGAACGAATACGAGGAGCCAGGGCGTTTTTACATTTTCCCCCTAGCCAGGTAAATAAATTGTCTATTTAAAGGGATGGGGATTCTTAGATCCAATCCATACCATCCTCCCACAGTGAGAATCCATCGGAGCACGCTTCGGAAAAATCCACTCCAACATGGCTGACCACTGCAGCTCCTCCTCCCGCCCCCGTAGCCCTAAGCCCAATGATTGGGAGAGGTGTTCCATCCCACACAGTCAATTAGTAGAGCTGCATACTCAGGGATTTCTCCCTCCAGCGTATATGGTCCCCATCCGAGCCGGGCTCGCCACCTATAATGTCGGGGAGCAAGCGGAGAGCTTCCCCAGCCCTTCTAAGGGGGAGCGGGTATGCCTTGTTCCTTACTTACTAAGGGGACTCAGATTTCCAATTCATCCGTTCCTCCGCAGGCTCCTGGAGTTTTACGGCCTCCAACTACATAATTTCACCCCTGCTTCCATATTACACATCGCCGGCTACGTTGCCCTTTGCGAGCTATTTCTGGGTTGCGACGCTCATTTCGAGCTATGGAAAAGGTTATTTTGCCTTGTGCCCCGCACACAGAAGGGGTCACTTTATCAAGTGGGCGGAGCCGAAATATGGCGCATCACCGAAACCGGATACTTGTCCGGTACTCTGAACAAGACGTCCGAAGACTGGCCTTCGGAGTGGTTTTATATGGAGGACGTCCCCCTCCAGACCCTATTCAGCGGGGTCTTCCTGAGTTCAACAATGCTCCTCTGAAGAAACACCGAAGCTGGCACCCACAGAGCCCCTAGGAGGAAGACAACGGAGAAGTCCTTTACCTGATGAACCGGATTAAAGCACTGGCTCAATTAGGATTGACAATAGTCGAGGTTGTGTCAATATGCATAATGCGGGGAGTGCAACCACTTCAACACCGAGGGCACCCCCTGTGGTGTTTTAATGGGGAAGGTGATGCCACCCATTGCGGGCGTAAGGGACCAGACTCCGCAGCTGCTTTAGCAAAAATTATGTCTAAGTTGTTCAAGGGAGAGGAATAGGAGTTCATCTGTATCAAGCCACAGGATGGATTCTCTATGTACAACCCTCCAAGCTGGGTGAGTTATACCTCTTTACTCCCATTCTTCCCGCATTCTTCGTCGTAGGTACTCACCTTGCCATTTTACGGTAGGAACTGTGAAAAGCTGTAAGGGAGGTCAACAACCCATCTCCACAACCAGAGAACCTTGGCCGGGCCCTCGGTCCCATACTCGAAGAGGATACAGACATATTTGTGGAGCTGATAGACAGGCAATTCTATCAATTGAGCTGCGATGATGCCATGGTGGCCATAACGGCCAACAATCCCGGACTGCTCCCTGCGTCACACGTAAGAAAAACCAAAATCCCAACTCCAAAAATAGGATCCCCTTTTAGAAACTTCACCTACCATACACATATGGTGTTTTACAGGGAAGGCATTCAGGATGCCATGCCTAACCCGCAGCAACTCGCCAGCAAGAGGCACCGAAGCCGGGTAGGCCAAAAAGGAAGGCTGTCAGGACGGAGACTCCGGCACAGAGGTATGACACAAAACCTCGCTCCGTGGTTGTCGTCTTTTTTAAAATGTAATGATGTCCATGCTTCTTTAATAGAAAAATTGTTCACCGGACTATATTCGGAGAGGCTGCTGGTCACGCCTCCACCAGTCGGGCTCCAGGGCCGGGCATAGAGGTGGAAGCCAACATGGGGCGGACGCCGGATGCTCGTCCTACAGAGGATGCGGATAGACTATCCGCTACAAATTCAGAAGTGGAGAGCGCCATGAATCATAGGCGTCGCCATGTCGTACTCCGTGACGCTTGTTTCTCGCCAGAGGCATTTGATGCCTTCAATTCCGGAGACGCGTACATCCGTGCTGCTCAAAATGGTTTAGCCAGAGCCATGGACCAGTATGTAAGGGATATACGGGTAAGCAAATCTGATGATTATATGTATCAGTAGCCCCTGAGACTTGAAACAGTTGGCGCAGCTGATTTAAGGATCATTATTTGTGCAGGTTCTTATGGAGAAGAATTCCCAATTGTCTCAAGAGCTGGATGAGTGCAAGGCCCAGCTGGAAGCCGCTGCTGCCGCATTGAAGGAGTCCAAAAAGGGTCCCCCTGGTAACTCTTTTGTCTATTGCAAAGAATATCGGTACCGGGTAGTATGCGGCATGTATGCACATCTAACAATAGGTGTTGCAGGTGGCCCCGGAGTGAATCCGGAGGCCGTGGAGGCAGATACGGCGCGTGATTATCGACAGCGAAATGCTGGCGAGCGTGTGCTGACGCGAGTCAGGCAGGAGAAAAATGATCTCCAAGGCGCCAATATCCGGCTTGGCGTGGAACTGAAGGATGTCGAAGCCCAGCTTGCGGACTCCGTGAAGGAGAATAAGTGGCTTCTGCGCGGCATTTTTAGTAAGTGCTTGAACGAACTTTTTAAAGGAGTTCGGGGAAGAAGCCTGCTAACATCGTTATGTCTGCAGGTATGCTGACGGGTCGTCCCACGGAGGAGATGCCCGGGTCTTCGGGTGATCTTCTACCAGAGCTCTCCCAACTGCACGAGCAAGTTCGGCAGGTGATGCAGAGTATTGGTCAAGCCTTGTGGCCATCCGCGCCCCCGCCAAGAGGCATGGGGGAGATTATAGAGAAGCTCAAGGGAGCGTGGCGGCGCTTCCGATTATGGAAGATAGCAGCTTGCCGACAAGGTGCAAGGGAAGCCTGGGCTATGGTGAAGACACGATATACCAAGGCTGACCCAAACCACATGGCTGAGGTCGGACCTGTGGTGCCCGATGGGAAAGAGATCCCCGTCAGTTTAGTGTATGATCAAGTAGAATTAGACGCAAAGTATTCCCAACAGGATTGTAGGCTAGATAGCCTGTTGGATGGTATAGAAGAAGAATTTAATCAGTCTTAGTGACTGTGTACTTGAAGTGACATATGTAATGTCCCTAGCCAGATTGTAAATCATTTGTCATGGCGGACCTTTTCTCTTCGACCTCTAGACCCGATAGTCCGGAGTGTATTCGAATACCCACTCAGTTATATAAAAACCGGGGTATGCATGGAAACCAGGCGTAGGGGTCATAAGTGCTTGAACAGACAAGTACCCAACTAGCTATGTTATATTACATGGATAGTAAGAAACATCTTTCAGGGAGAATAGTTCCGTTAAGGTTTCCTTTCCTTGGGTACGCATGCCCTAATGTGCATGTCCGAACTGCGAGACGCAGGCTAAAAACATCTGGGGCGCGTAGTAATTTAAATGAAAGTCATCTTTTATTCACCGACCGAATTGAACATATAAACACAGCTACACTACCCACCCATAGGAAGCACTTGCGATCGCTAAGTCAGCTGGTCCGTTCGATTTCACATATTCCCTTAAGAACGCTAGCTTTCAGCTTCACCCAGTCTGAGGGACACATCCGGCTGACTCAGCAGTAACAATCGCAGAGGTGCTCCCCTTATGCCCTAGCCAAATTAACTGGAACGTAGGGCACAAATACAAGAGCCAGGCAACCTAGCTTGGCCAAAACTTAAGTCGTATCGATGCATATAATGGCGAAAAAAAGGTACATGCGGAAGAATAACACATGTGCGGGGCATAAAGCCTGGAAGGGTAATTAAATTGAGCTTCTGTATGAGAAGCCCCCAGGTATATTGAGCGTGGTTAGCGCGTCAAGATTGTGTAACCAAGACACAAGTGTAGCCCTTTAGGGCCTCAAAGAGAAAAAGAGAAATAAAGAGAGAAAAAACAGATGTGTAAAAAATTGATGGAGGTGCGGAGACGAACATAGAGTCCGGTGCTAGGCGTAGAATCTTCGTAGTCTAGCTACGTTCCATGGGTTTGGCTCGAGTCGATTATCCGATGCATCCCGCAGATGGTACGCTCCACCGGTCAGAACCTGGTCGATAGTGAAGGGACCCTCCCATTTGGGCTTGAGCTTGTTCGTTTCTTCTCTGGTAGGCGTAGAACCAGTTCGCCAACATTATAGGTTTTGGCCCGCACTTGTCTGCTTTGAAACCTTCGAGCCTGTTGCTGATAGAATGCGGAACGAGCTTTTGCCATGTCGCACTCCTCTTCCAGGGCATCCAAACTATCCTGCCGATCGAGCTCGGCCTCTCTTTCTTCGTACATGCGCACTCGAGGTGAGTCATGAATTATGTCTCAAGGCAACACCACCTCAGCGCCATACACCATAAAAAATGGTGTGTATCCGGTAGTGCGATTCGGCGTGGTCTGCAACCCCCAAAGTACGGAGTCGAGCTCCTCTACCCAATGAGTGTCTGATTCCATTAAAGATCGGACTAATCTGGGTTTAATGCCGCTCATGATATGACCATTCGCTCATTCGACTTGACCGTTAGTTTGTGGATGATAGACAGAAGCATAATAGAGCTTGATGCCCATGTTGCTGCACCAAAGTTTCACCTCGTCGGTTGTAAAGTTTGTGCCATTGTTAGTGATGATGCTGTGGGGGACGCCATAATAGTGTATAGATATGAAGTCTATCACTGGTCCGGATTCAGCCGTTTTGACAGGTTTGGCTTCTATCCATTTGGTGAATTTATCCACCATGACCAGTAAGTATTTTTTCTTATGGGTTCCCCCTTTGAGGGGTCCGAGCATATCGAGCCCCCAGACCGCAAAGGGCCCAGTAATGGGGATTGTTTGGAGGGCGGTAGGTGGCATGTGGCTTTGGTTTGCAAAAAGCTGGCAACCGACACAATGTTGTAACAGATGTTGTGCATCTGCCCGGGCCGTCGGCCAATAAAAACCTGTACGGAAGGCCTTGCTTACAAGGGCCCGGGCTGCGGCGTGGTGGCCACCGAGTACGGCATGGATTTCTGCCAAAAGCTTCTGCCCTTCCTCTTCGGAGATGCACCTTTGAAGGACTCCAGTTGTGCTTTTCTTATAAAGCTCTCCCTCATGGACCTTGTAGGCTTTAGATCGCCGCACTATGCAGCGGGCCTCATTTTGGTCCTCGAGTAATTCCTGTCTAGTTAGGTAGGCCAGGAATGGTTCTATCCACAGGGCGATGACGGCCATTATCACGTGGGCTGAAGGTGTTATTTTGGTGGCAGAGCCTCCGATTGTGTCAGAGTATTCGGTACCTGGGGTTGTGGCCGGGTCCGGACTATTTTTGCCGGTGTCCCCTTCCCATACCACGGATGGTTTAAACAGTCTTTCCAGGAAGATTTTCGGTGGGACAGGGTTGCGTTTGGCGCCGATACGGGCTAGGATGTCCGCCGCCTGGTTGTTTTCCCGAGCCACATGGTGGAATTCAAGCCCCATGAACCGAGCTGACATTTTGAGGACGACGTTGCGATATGCCGCGATTTTCGGATCCTTGGCATCGAAGTCTCCATTTATTTTGGATATTGCAAGGTTTGAGTCCCCACGCACCTCTAGGCGTTGGATGCCCATAGAGACTGCCATTCGGAGACCATGTAATAGGGCCTCGTATTCGGCTGCGTTGTTGGAGTCTGTATATAGTATTTGGAGCACATATTGCACCATATCTCCGATGGGGGACGTCAGGACGACTGCGGGAGTCCTGGATTAGGGGGTGTTCGGGTAGCCGGACTATACCTTCAGCCGGACTCCTGGACTATGAAGATACAAGATTGAAGACTTCGTCCCGTGTCCGGATGGGACTTTCCTTGGCATGGAAGGCAAGCTTGGCGATGCGGATATTCAAGATCTCCTACCATTGTAACCGACTCTGTGTAACCCTAACCCTATCCGGTGTCTATATAAACCGGAGGGTTGTAGTCCGTAGGCAATCAACTCCATACACAACAATCATACCATAGGCTAGCTTCTAGGGTTTAGCCTCCTTGATCTCGTGGTAGATCTACTCTTGTACTACCCATATCATCAATATTAATCAAGCAGGAGTAGGGTGTTACCTCCATCGAGAGGGCCCGAACCTGGGTAAAACAAAGTGTCCCCTATCTCCTGTTACCATCCGGCCTAGACGTACAGTTCAGGACCCCCTACCCAAGATCCGCCGGTTTTGACACCGACATTGGTGCTTTCATTGAGAGTTCCTCTGTGTCATCGCCTTTAGGCCCGATGGCTCCTTTGATCATCAACAACGATACGGTCCAGGGTGAGACTTTTCTCCCAGGACAGATCTTCATCTTCGGCGGCTTCGCTCTGCAGGCC
Source organism: Triticum urartu (assembly GCF_003073215.2). Taxonomy (NCBI): domain Eukaryota; kingdom Viridiplantae; phylum Streptophyta; class Magnoliopsida; order Poales; family Poaceae; genus Triticum; species Triticum urartu. The sequence goes on from NC_053023.1 coordinate 354,471,074, forward strand.
AATTCGCTCGGCCACCTTGAGAAGATCGAAAGCTATGCCCCTGGCCATCAGGTCAGGTTTGGAAGCCCAAACTACATGACTGACATCCACGGGGACTTGATATTCGACGGATTCGAGCCACAACCAAGCGTGCCGCACTGTCTCGATGGGCATGATATAACTCTGCCACCGAACAACGCCTTGGAGGCCGCACACGCATCGGTTTTGACCATTGATTCGGATCCTACTGCGCCGATCGAGGATCAGCGGTTAGACGCTGCCTCAGGGGCTGTGATCTCAGAGGCGATTGAGCCGAACTCCGGGAACCTTCCGATTAGTGCATCACTTTTCGGATCTGTTTTCTACGCGAAAACGAATCTGACCCGAGTTCATCTTTTTTATGAACAGGATTTCGGACATCCCTTTTGAGGGAAGTTTTGTATGGGATACTGTGTTTTGTTCCCGAACACATCCCACTAACTTTGAGATCTTTTTGAACATGATCTTCAACATCATGCTGGTGTTAAACCAGTCCGGCAATATTACTCCACGGCTACCGACCTGCGCTAGACACGTCATCACTTTAGCCGAGCTCAACTTCTTCGGATCATCATCTCGGGAAGCCGAACAAGAGTCCGGCATCGCGAAGGATAAATCATCACCAACATCGCCGCCCCACGGATTACACGGAGCGGGCATACCAGCATCACCGCACGGTCCCTTCATCAAGCCGGCATCGACCACGTCACGACCTGCATCGGCAGGGCCGCACTATTGCTTCTTCAAGCTGGTGTCCATCACGCCGACCTACTTCGACTCATCGGCTGACATCGAGGCTTCTCCATCTCTTCATCAACCTACTCCGGTAATAGGTGTGCAGATCGAGTCCCAATTTTGGGAATCACCTTCCTTCAGATTGCTACAACAAATAAACCAGGTGCTATTAATCCTAGTATTTTTTGCTTGTTTGGGTTCAATTTTTCCCAAGGAATTATTACTCTGGTTTGTCCATCATATGTACACAGGTCTATCAAATGTTGACCGCATTAACGACGGTCGCGTGGTGGTTCGATCAGTTTCCGTACATAGTCCGGCGAATGCTGCATCCGGAGCTCGGACCGACCTGTGAATTCAGACTTTGCCACGCCTTTACTACATCACGCCGACGCCCTGCATCGACATTGACTTCGGCACCAGGCCATATTTCTTCTATTCCTCACTTTGCATAAATTATTTATTGTGCAACATTTTTTTATTAATTATCATTATTACCATTATCTCCGGTTTGCACTATTTTTTGTCCACAGGAAAATGATCCCGGGACTTCGGCGTCACTCTGCCGGTCTGCATTGACCGTGCTATGTCACCACTTCGGCGTGTCAAGCTCTCCGCTCCGCCACCTCGGGACCGGCTTGGGGGATGGAACCTTGCCCCGCATCAAGCTCGGACCGCGTCATCAATACCGAACACATTAACCAGCTAAGTCGCCTTCATGCTCAAAGTTTTAAATTTCTAACTTGTGTTCGGTTCGACCAAGCATTATACCTTTTTGGAAAAAAAGTTGCTTGTAAAATGTTTTTCTTGTCCAAACTTTGTTTGTGACACACAGATTCAAGGACCCAATTCACTTGGGGGCTTCCTTTACGAAGCTTTTTCCTCTTGCATATGATTATACTTGTACGGCTTCGTTCCTTGTTCGTGTATTATGCCACAATATGCACCATATTGACTTAAGCGATTTGCAAGCTGGGTTGCCTCGCTCCTGTGTTTACCCCTACGTTCCCGATTGTTCGGCTAGGGAGTAAAGGGAGCACCTCTGCGATTGTCACGATCGGGTCACCTGAGCCGGACCTCACACTGGGTGAAACCGAAAGCTAGCGCTCTTATAGTTATTCAATGATGGTCGGCACACAACGGAACTCATGAGTACAAAAAATCTATTGCACAAGTCTAGTGATGCGCCACTCGCGCTTATTAAACCTGGGGGCTTCTTTAACAGAAGCTTATTTATACGGGCTTTATGCCCAACACATGCGTCAAGCTTCCGCATGTACCTTTTTCTTCACCATTATATGCATCGATATGACTTAAGTTTTGGCCAATCTGGGTTGCCTGGCTCCTGTGCTTACCCCTACGTTCCCGATTGTTCGGCTAGGTTGTAAAGGGAGCACCTCTGCGATTGTTACTGCCGGGTCAGCCGGATGTGTACCTCAGACTGGGTGAAGCCGAAAGCTAGCGTTCTTAAGGGAATATTCGGTCGGTGAGATAAAAGATGATCTTTTTACATAGTCCGGACATGCACTTTAGGGCATGCCTCCCAGCGAAAGGAACCCCTAACGGAACTATTCTCTCTGGAAGATGTTTCTTACTGACCATGTAATATAACATAACTAGTCGGGCAGTTGTCTGATAAAGCACCAATGACCCCTACGCCTGGTCTCCACGCATACCACGGTTCTCATATAACCGCTATGGTATTCGGACACACTCCGGACCGTCAGGTCCCGAGGTTGAAGCAAAAAGGACGGCAACGACAAACGATCTACAATCCGGCTAGAAGGCATTACACATGTCAATTTAAATTTACACAGTCATTCTGACTGATTGTATTCCTCTTCTATACCATCTAACAGGCTGTCTAATTTACAGTCCTACTGGGAATACTTCGCGGCCAACTCTACTTGGCCGTATACTAAGCTCACAGGGATCTCCTTCCCGTCAGGCCCCACTGGTCCGACCTCGGCCATGTGGGTCGGGTCAGACTTCATAAAACGGGTCTTCACCATGGCCCAGGCTTCCCTAGCGCCTTGTCGGCAGGCCGATATCTTCCACAACCGGAAGCGCCGCCGAGCTCCCTTCAGCTTCTCGGCAAGTTCTCCAAGTCCCTCGGGCATGGAGTGGGCGGGCCAGAAGGCTTGGGCAACGCCTCGCATTACCTGCCGAATTCGCTCGTGTAGTTGCATGAGTTCGGGAAGAAGGTCACCCGTAGAACCGTGCATCTCCTCTGCAGGACGACCTGTGAGCATACCTACAGACATTACTCTGTTAGTCGACTTCCTCGCCGAACTCTTTTTTTTCAAAAGTTCGTTCAAGCACTTACTAAATATGTCGCGTTGAAGCCGTTGATTCTCCTTCAAGACCAATTTTCGGATTGGCACCGAACACTTGATATTGTTCGGACGTCATGTTTTCACTGACATTTCTTGGTTTTCCAAGCTTTTTGGCACTTTTAAACTATTTTCCAGCATTAGTCTCACAGTGCAACGCCGGACACCTTTTAGGGATTCGGCAAAAACATTCTCACATATTGCTATATATGCATCGGTTTCGAATTGTGTCTTCGGTCAATAGTTGGGTTGCCCGGCTCCTACACTTGCTTCCTATGTTCCGTTTTGTTCGGCTAGGCGTGCAAAGGGAGAACCACTGCGATTGTGCTTCCAGCTCACATGGTTAAGTACCTCAGTGGAGAAAGCCGAAAACTGACTATCACAATAAGCGTAAACCGGTCAGCGATCTGATGACTATGTTAAATAACAGGTCGTTCATAACATTGGCCGAAGTGTTTACGGCTTGACCTCGATTGTCGCCAAACACTACCGGGGGCTATTAACTGGCCTCCCAAACTAAATCCTCGATATTTTGCTCTTACATTAGAGCTGAGGTTTAATGATCATGCTTAGCATGACAACCCAAAGAAAGGAACCGATAGCGGGACTATTCTCTTTGGAAGACATTTCTTCTATTAAACAGTAATATAACATATCTCTCTGCGTACCTTTGTTTATAAAACCGTATGACCAGATTGCCTTGTTTGTTGTAAATCTTTGCCCTCATAAAGGCTTTATAAAGTAGGACAAACACTCCTCGGCTACTGGCCGAGGAGGTGGAAGCCGATGGTCGGTCAACAAAGTTTTGTACAATGCGGATCTGAGCATTAATGATGTAAAGTACCTGGATACATAGAGTCATTACACATAATTTGTGATTTTACTATGGATATTGATCCTTAATTCGGCCACCCGTGCCCGCATTAAGGCTCGGGGGCTACTGGGCTTCGGGCTTATTATTTACAAATATTAAAGGGGCACATCGATCCCCTGATCTGGTGTTGCCACCCGACCAGTGTCTCGGGGGCTACTGCATTGCTTGTCCAATGCAGAAAATTTTATGTGCAATATAGTTTCCGAGGAGATTTTGATCCTCAGGTTGGTCGGCCGCACCCAACCTGAGTCTCGAGGACTGAGCACGCCGCTTTTAGTATCCCGAAGTGTTCTGCCGAGCTTGGACTTGATCCTCAGGCCGATTTTGCAAATCAACCTGAGTCTCAGCGGCTACTAGGATCAGCGGTCTTACGTCATCCTTCATGTGCATCTCGGGTTTTAGACCGATGCACACCGTGAGGGCTACTGGCTATATATCTCGGCAGAGAATAAATTGCACCAACAAAAAATATTGACAAAAAATCGGCCCATAGTCGGGGTGGTGCACCACCTCGGAAGCAGTCCGGCATAAAGCTCGGGCGCTAGTGGCTGGCTCCATAGAGGGCATTTCCAGCATTAAGCTCGGCTAAACTCCTTCAAAACTTCTTTGAACCAAGGTGATTTACGACACCTCAGATATAGTCCGGCGTTGGAGCCTGGATATAGTCCGGCGTTGGAGCCTGGATATAGTCCAGCGTTGGAGCCTGGACACATTCCGGCGTTAGAGCTGGGAAGCGGGCTTGGGCGCTGGAGCTCGAGTGCGCAGGAGATGGATAGGCAAAGGAGGAAGAAGGCGTAGGTAAAAAGGTGGATCCTTATCTCCTTATATGGGCGGATGCGGTTGTGCGTCCTCACCTGCCTAATAAAACGTGCTTGCCTCCCAAGCGCCGTGGTAAATGGCGCGGTTAGGGTTACCCACGTCCGTATTGATGAGAATCCCGTAAAAAGGGCACACGATCTCTGCTTTGACAAGACGTGCCAAGGAAACTGCCTCGCAAAACATGCTGAGGTGGAAAAGTAAAAACGATTCGAGTAAAGGACTTGGCCGTAGTGTCATAGCGCACTGCGGAATACGTTAGTATATTTGATTTGTGTCAATATTATTCTCTCTGTGGCAATATGTGGAAACTTATTTTGCAGAACCGGACACTACTCTTGGTGTTTACAAATCTTCTATGAAGGACTTGGAGGAGGAACCCTCCTTGCAATGCCGAAGACAATTTGCGCGCCGGACTCGTCGTCATTGAAGCCTGGTTCAGGGGCTACTGAGGGAGTCCTGGATTAGGGGGTGTTCGGGTAGCCGGACTATACCTTCAGCCGGACTCCTCGACTATGAAGATACAAGATTGAAGACTTCGTCCCGTGTCCGGATGGGACTTTCCTTGGCGTGGAAGGCAAGCCTGGCGATGCGGATATTCAGGATCTCCTACCATTGTAACCGACTCTGTGTAACCCTAACCCTATCCGGTGTCTATATAAACCGGAGGGTTGTAGTCCGTAGTCAATCAACTCCATACACAACAATCATACCATAGGCTAGCTTCTAGGGTTTAGCCTCCTTGATCTCGTGGTAGATCTACTCTTGTACTACCCATATCATCAATATTAATCAAGCAGGAGTAGGGTGTTACCTCCATCGAGAGGGCCCAAACCTGGGTAAAACAAAGTGTCCCCTGTCTCCTGTTACCATCCAGCCTAGACGCACAGTTCGGGACCCCCTACCAGAGATCCGCCGGTTTTGACACCGACAACGACCCTAGCCCCCAGACCAGCCAGCATTTTAGAGCCGTCGAAGTGCTTGATCCAATTGGAGTATGCGCCGTACTCTTTAGGGAGTTCGGCCTCTGTCCATTCGGCTATGAAATCGGCCAGTACTTGCGACTTAATGGCCCGCCATGGCTTATATGTTATGTCGAACGGGAGGAGCTCGATGGCCCATTTGGCAATCCGGCGCGTGGCATCGCAGTTGTTTATTATGTCATTGAGTGGTACTTCGGAGGCCACCGTAATCGAACACTCTTGAAGGTAGTGTCGTAATTTCCGGGATGCCATGAATAACGCGTATGCTATCTTTTGGTAATGTGGGTACCATGATTTGCATGGAGTGAGGATGGTGCATACATAATATACCGGCTTTTGAAGTGGGAATTTATGTCCGTCCATCTCACGTTCGACGACGAGCACTGCGCTTACAACTTGGTGAGTTGCCGCTATATATCATAGCATTGGTTTGCCAACAGTTGGCACGGCCAAGATTGGGTTGGTGGCCAGGATGGATTTTATTTCTTCAAGTCCGGCCGTGGCTGTGTCCTTCCACTCGAAGTGTTCGGTGCGCCGAAGAAGGCGATAAAGGGGAATTGCCTTTTCTCCTAATCGGGAGATAAAGCGGCTTAAAGCCGCCACACATCCAGTCAATTTCTGGATTTTCTTGAGGTCAGTTGGGATAGCCAACTGCGACAGAGCTCGGATTTTAGCCGGATTTGCTTCAATTCCTCTACTGGAGACGATGAAGCCCAGGGGCTTTCCGGCTGGAACACCGAAAACGCATTTTTCCGGATTGAGCTTTATGTCGTATGTTCGGAGATTGGTGAACGTGAGCCTCAAGTCGTCTATTAACGAGTCGACGTGTCTAGTTTAAATGACCACATCGTCTACATATGCCTCCATAGTCTTACCGATCTGCTTTTCCAGACATGTCTGGATCATGCGTTGATATGTTGTGCCGGCGTTTTTGAGCCCGAAGGGCATTGTGTTAAAACAGAAGGGGTCGTATGGCGTGATAAATGCCATTGCGGCTTGATCAGACTCCGCCATCTTAATCTGGTGGTAACCGGAGTATGCGTCGAGGAAGCACAATGATTCGTGTCCTGCGGTAGCGTTGATGATTTGATTGATGCGAGGGAGTGGGAAGGGATCCTTTGGGCAAGCCTTATTAAGGTCTTTGAAGATGACACATAGGCGCCAGGATTTGTCCTTCTTTGGTACCATCACCAGGTTTGCTAGCCAATCCGGATGTTTTATTTCTTTAATAAATCGGGCTTCCAGTACCTTGGCCAGCTCCTCTCCCATGGCTTGTCGCTTAGGTTTGGAGAAACGCCAAAGAGACTACTTGACCGGCTTGAATCCTTTTAGAATATTAAGGCTATGCTCGGCCAATCTGCGTGGGATTCCTGGCATGTCTGAAGGGTGCTAGGCGAATATATCCCAATTCTCGCGCAGAAACTCCCGTAGTGCGGCGTCTACAGCGGGGTCTAGCTGTGCCCCAATGGATGCTGTTTTTGTAGGGTCCGTTGGATAGACTTGGAATTTAACTATTTCGTCTGCTGGTTTAAAGGAGGTGGACTTGGATCTTTTGTCTAGTATCACGTCGTCCCTGTCCACCATGGAGCGCAACGCGGTTAACTCGTCCGCCACAAGGGCTTCGGATAATGCCTCGAGGGCTAGTGCGGCTGTTTTGTTCTCGGCGCAGAGTCCTATGTCCGGATCACTAGCTAGAGTGATGATTCCATTAGGTCCGGGCATTTTGAGCTTCATGTACACGTAATGGGGTATGGCTTGAAAAATCGTGAATGCCTCCCGCCCTAGAAGGGCGTGGTATCCGCTACTAAACGGGGCCACTTGGAATGTAATTTCTTCGGACCTGTATAATTCTCTGGCGTGCCGAATACCAAATCAAGTGTGATTTTCCCAGCGCAATGTACCTCCCGACTAGGGATGATTCCTCGGAAGGTAGTACTGCTTTGCTCAATATGGTTGCTGTCTATTTCCATTTTTTGGAGAGTTTCCTCGTAAATGAGGTTTAATCCGCTGCCGCCGTCCATGAGCACCTTAGTGAGCCGAAAGCCATCCACAATTGGACTGAGGACCAAAGCGGCTGGTGCTCGGGCTATTCGGAACTTAGGTTCATCACTGGCATTGAAGGTGATAGCCGTGTCACTCCATGGATTTATTGCTGCCACATGGCAGACTTCGGCAAGGCTGCGGAGTGCTCACTTACTCCTATTATTTGAGGCGAAGGTCTCAAAGACTGTTAATACTGTATTGTTATCCATGGGAAGGTGCTCTGAAGTATTTTGGGTGAGAAGATCCTCACTGCTTTTGGCCACCTGCCGGAGAACCCAACATGCTGTAAGGCTATGTGTTTATATGGTATCCGATGTACTATGGATTTTGCAGGGCCCGTTAAGCCATCCCTCCAATACGGTTCCACGCCCTGTAGTGGGCTTTTGCTTCTTTGTAATTGAGTTGGGCAACTTATGAGAGTGCACCCTTTTAGTTCGGACTGGGGGTTTTGTCAGAGCCAAATTATCCCAAAATTGCGTTTGGGATTTCCAGGCACTTTCCATCGCACAGTATTTCCATACTATGGCTGCCAAGTCACTGAAGTGTGCTACATCACGGCGACTTATGGCGTTGAGGACTCCCTTGTCCGTGCAATTGTTGCAAAAGAACAAAATTGCCTCTTCCTCGCGACAGTCCTTGACATTGTTCATTACAAGGAGGAATCTGGCCCAATAGTGATGTACTGTCTCTTGGGGCACTTGCCTAATGTGGGAAAGATCGTTTGTATCTTGGTGGGTGGGTGGATTTAAGTCCAGACCTTGACCCAATCTGTGATCCCGGGGCAGGGGAGTTTCCGATCTTGGAAGTTCGGGCTCCGGGATGTTGCCCTGTGGGTTCGGTATGCAGCCTAATTCTGGATTCAGGGTTAGGGCGGAGTCCTCCCGTGAGCGAGTATCCGGCTCAGGGAGCTCGGCAATCCAGACATAGTTCGTCCTTAGGATAGAGGGAGAATAAACGCATTGCTCCTCCACCACCGCTATCTGATGGGTGACCGGCGGATAGTTAATCTCCCTTTGTTCGGGTTTGAGCCCGATCCGATCGTACTCCATAGTGACTCCTAGAGCGGCGATGCGATCCAAGAGCTCGTTCAAAGAGGAGAGCTCCATTGGATCCATCTGCTCTGCAAATTTCGAGCCGATGTGGAGGCTATTTTCGATGACCCGAGAAGTCATCGTCGGCGCCGTGGCCGAGCGGGCGGTGATGACGAAGCCACCTAGTCGGAGAGTTTGGCCTACAGCCAGGATTCCCCCAGAGGTGATGTTGTTCTTGATAACGAGGCGAGCCATCCTCCTTATGATGACGACACAGTGGAACTCTCAATGAAAGCACCAATGTCGGTGTCAAAACCGGTGGATCTCGGGTAGGGGGTCCCGAACTATGCGTCTAAGGAGGATGGTAACAGGAGGCAGGGGACACGATGTTTACCCAGGTTCGGGCTCTCTTGATGGAGGTAATACCCTACGTCCTGCTTGATTGTTCTTGATGATATGAGTAGTACAAGAGTTGATCTACCACGAGATCAAAGAGGCTAAACCCTAGAAGCTAGCCTATGGTATGATTGTATGTTGTCCTACGGACTAAAACCCTCCGGTTTATATAGACATCGGAGGGGCTAGGGTTACACAAGGTCGGTTACAAAGGAGGAGATATACATATCCGTATTGCCTAGCTTGCCTTCCACGCCAACTAGAGTCCTATCCGGAGATGAGACGAAGTCTTCAATCTTGTATCTTCATAGTCCAACAGACCGGCCAAAGGATATAGTCCGGCTGCCCGGAGACCCCCTAATCCAGGACTCCCCCAACTATCTTTATTCATAAACACATAGGAAATATCATCATACATGATTACCTCTAGGGCATATCTCCAACACATAGTACACTTGTCCGGTAGGGATTGCCTCAGGGAGGCAGTTGCTACGCGCGTATAAGGGTGTGAGTTATCCAACCTTCTAAACCTATCTATGGTTGCCACGGGCCTCCTTTTATAGATCAAGGGGTTAGCACAGTGGCAAAGTAGTCATTATGCACTGATAAGATAGCAAACAGTGCTATCATACCTAACTCTACGGTCTGACAGGGCTCATTAAATGCACCGCTCAACGTCATATCCTTGGTTACCCGGCAAGGCTTCCCGGGCCATTCTGCCAGCTCCCCGCCTGCTCGTTCGACACGTCGCATGACGGGTGTCATCTGTGGGTTTTCCCTATAGAGGGGGATACCATGTGGCAAATGGCTGACACTTAGTCACTTTGCGGCTTGACACCGCATTGATCGACAACATGGGTCGTGGTGGACTGGTTGGTGAGGTGGTCTCGTCTCTGTGAGTCCCAGCAAGCCCTGCCAGGACGCCTTGGTTGCCTCCTTCTGGGCGTGGCCTCGCCCTTTGTCGGGCTCGCCGGCCCGGCAAAGGAGACCTTTCTCTTGATGGTATCCTGCTTCTCTGGCTCGATCCTGGTCTTCTTGATTCTGCATGTTGGTTCTTTGGAGACCTTGGTTTCTTGTACTCCGTCTTGGCCTTGACTTGTTTGTGCACGAGTCAGGGGAAAATGCATACCCCTGTATATTTTCCCTGACATGAGCCCCCGGGCCTGAGCCACACGTGTCGCGTGGCACGTTGGGTTAGGCCCCAAAAAGTGCACGGACACGTGGCAGGAGAGGGTTGCGCACGCCGGTTTACCTCGACGACCAGTCAATCCAACGTCCACTTTACGTAATTATTGCGCGTCATGGGACTGTTGCAGTTAAGGTAAAATGGTATCTTCCTAAAGCATCGTGCCCTTGCCCCGCATCCCCCCTTTAGACCAAGGAAAAGCGGAGCGACATGTTTTACCTGTCTCTTGCCCCGCTCCCCCATCTTCTTCCTCCGCAAGCCAAACAACAGTTTCTCCTCTCGCCCTTCTGTCTGCCGCTGCCCCTCCCACCGAATCCCTTCCCCTTCGCCATTGCCATCGTAGGAATGGGGAAGAAACCCGCAGATAAGGGGAAGCAGATGGCCGCGACAAAGGAAGCCGCCGCTGAGGGAAGCAAGAGGGCGACGGAGCTGAACAAGAAGCCGAGAGAAGAAGTTGTCTTCATCTCGTCAACCTTGAGCGGCTCAGTCCTCCAGGTGAGGTATGGGTATCTGTGGGGGAAGCCCGCCCCGAATGGGCACGAGGCACCAAAAGTCTTCGCGGAGGGGAAGGAAGGTCCGCCGAACTCTTATCGATTCTTCTGCGCTTACTTCATTTGTGGCCTCTGTTCCCCCTTCTCCGAATTCTTTGAGGCAATCATGAACATCTATGGATTCCACCTCCTCGACTTCATGCCAAAGGCAATGGCGACCATGGCTATTGTCGCGCATTTTCCTGAGAATTTTGTTGGAGTTATGCCCAATGTTGATTTGTTCCAGCATTATTTCATGCCGTGGGTGGAGAACAAGGGTCACCGCTTTGGAAACATCAGCTGCATGCCGCGGGTGGCGACGAAGATCTGGGAGTACATCCCTGGGAACCAGCATGAGAGGTGGGACGAGTGGAGAGGGGATTGGTGTTGGATTCAAGATGAAGAATGTAAGTGCATCTAGTTCCCCTTAGTGATTTTGGTGTATTGAAGACATATAGGTTAAGGGACTAATAAGTTTGTGAGTATAGACAGGTCTATATGTCTATGAGGAGTTTAATATTTACAGAGAAAGTCGACCCCTAAAAATGAAGTTCTTCGACTGAAGACTTTGGACTTCTGAAGACTTTCTGAAGACTTTGAAAGTGAAGAAATTGGTGTGACCATGAAGACTTGGTACTCATTCAAGGAACATGAAGCGTGAAGACTTTTGTTTTCGTACTTTCATTTTCTGTTTCTTGAGTCATAGGAAACACTGTACTATTAAAGGGGTTTGAGGAAATACTAAGGAAAAGTTTCCAAGTGATGCTCATCTCAAAATCCCACACCTACCAATCCCTTCGAGTGAAGCCATTGGAAATCTCATGCAGTTCAGTCAATTTCTTCAGTGACAGAGAGGAAACTCTTCTGGTCTCTGAGGAATTTGTTCTGACTGAGGAG